>NC_073306.1:59157041-59354541 GCF_027595985.1 Sorex araneus | reverse complement strand
CATTAATAATCCATTTAAGCAATCACATTAAATTCACTTCGTACTAATATTCCTGGGCTGGAGTGATAGCACAGCAGGTTCATTTGCCTTGCATGCGGCTGACCCGGGTTCGATTCCTCTGTCCCTCTCAATGAGCCCGGCAAGCTACCGAGAGTGTCTCACCCGCAGGGCAGAGCCTGGCAAGCTACCCGTGGCGTATTTGATATGTCAAAGCCAGTAACAACAAGTCTGACTGTGTTTGATTCCCAGGATCCCATATGGTCCCCTCAGCACCACTAGCAATAATTCCTGAGTGCAGAGCCAGGAGTAACCCCTATGCACCGCCAGGTGTGACCCTCCCCCCAAAAAAGCAAAATATAAACTGAATTATTGAAATGCTTAAATAAACTTAAACTGATTTTAAACTAAAATGAAAATGTCCTAATAGTTTAATGCAGCAAACAAAAAGATCTTAAAATTATAACTGATAAATATAATGCATATGCATCTGGAATAATATGCCATAAAAGTGAATATCTGAACCTGCAAAAAAAAGTTACATATAACCAAGAATTAAAAGAGTTTCTTTTAAATGTGAATTTGACCTATAGTTAACAGCAAGAGACTTCTTTAATAGTCACCCAAACCACAGGTCCTGAAAATCCAGACTTCTTTCTAAGGTTTTCTACATGGTTTGTCATGGATTATAACGACTAGTGCAGATAAGAAATAGAGACATGGCAGAGAGTCTGGTTTCTGCATCCAACTTCTTCAGCTCTTATGCCATGGGCCTCACATGACCCCTTTTCTGCCCCAGAGCTATTATGCAATGGCTTTCATCTTAACTTCCCTGCCAACATGGACCTAGAATTAACCCCAATGTCTTCTAATTAGAAAACAGTTTCTGCTGATCGTTGTCTTGGCCACCATGGCATACTCTTCACGTTCCTACCTGAGGACTGCTAGAACAGCAGACAGCCTGTTTCTCGCATCTCCTTCTCTCCTGTGCCTTAGAATTCTTGAACGTGCCTTGATCCCCAGAAAAACAAAACTCCACTTACTGCAATCAATCTACTTTGAATTGATATCAGAAAATTACCAAGGTTGCTTGAGGTTATCCCACCTGGATTCTTAATGAAAAAGAAAATAAACAAAGCTTCCAGAAAAGAGTGATGCAGAATCTCGCACGGCAGAGCCTGGCAAGCTACCCATGGCATGTCCAATATGCCAAAAACACTAACAATAATGGGCCTCATCCCCCTCATTCCCCTGACCCTGAACGCGACAGGAACAAATGGAAACATTACTGGGGCCCACTCAAGAAAATCCATATGAGCAACGGGAGGACAGTGAAACAGTGATACAGGGATAATATATTGGAAAATTGATTTTGATTCCCAAGTTTTCTTTTTTGAAGGGCGAGGGATTGAATTTCAAACCTCTCACATGTAAAGACAAGTATTCTACCACTGGGCTACATAACTAGCTTTTTAAGAATGTTTTTTAGGGGCTGAAAAGATAGTAAAGAGGGCAGGGCACTTGCCTTGCGAGTGGCCAACTAGAATTTGATCCATATGGTCCCCGTGCATTACCAGGAATGATACCTGAGTGCAGAGCTAATCAGGGGTGCCCACCCCCCTCAAAAGGAGAATGTTTCAGAAATCATGTTATCGAAATAGCTTTCAAAATTTTTGAAAATGCAAAGAGAAGTAATAAAAGGTAAGTACTTTTGCCTTATTTTGTTGACAAGATCCAGCTCAGGTTCAAACTTGTCTGGTTTCTTGCTCTGTGCCAGAGTGAAGGATGTTGTCCCAGTTCTTGTCCAAAGAAATGCACATTTCACAACACACTGAACTCACCCTCTCATTAATCATTTATTCATTCAACAAACATGACTGAATATCTACTTTGGGTAAGGCAAGAGGGAAGTGACACCTCTGTTTAATGAGTACTGTACTGTCTATGGCGAACTGTGAAAAGTGATTGTTTGCCATCATCTCTGACTTCAGGTCACTCTACCAATGCAAATTTCATCATCATCTTCATCATCATCATCAGGCAATATTACTGTTTTTCACTGATGCCTTGAAAGGGGTACGACTTGTTTAAGGTCACACAACTAGTAAGTGGTAGGGATTAGATTCAAACCCAAGGTTTAGCGATGTGTCTCAAGTGATAGATTTCTTGACATGCATCCTGGGTTAGATCCCTGGCACTGGTACCACATGGCTCCTTGCACACCCTCAGGAGCAATATATACATATATATGCATATATATACATATATTTATTTATTACTATACATGAACCGGAGTGATAGCACAGCAGATAGGGCATTTGCCTTGCACGTGGCCGACCCGGGTTCAATTGCTTCATCCCTCTCGGAGAACCTGGCAAGCTACCGAGAGTATCCTGCCCACACGGCAGAGAAAGACTGGCAATCTACCCATGATGTATTTGATATGCCAAAAACAGTAACAGTAAGTCTCACAATGGAGACATTACTGGTGCCCACTCAAGCAAATCGATGAACAAAGGGACAACAGTGCTACAGTGCTACTATACATATGTTACTATATATATTATATAATATATCAGGTAATATATTATACATTTACTATATATTATATAGTATCTGATATATAGCAATATATTATATATAGTAATATAATATATGGAGAGAGAGAGAAAGAGTGTGTGTGTGTGTGTGTGTGTGTGTGTGTGTGTGTGTGTGTGTGTGTGTGTGTGTGTAGGGGCTGGGGTGAATCTCAGTGTCTGAGCACTTGCCTGGCCTGTGTGGTGATGCCCAGGGTTCCATCCTGGACTCAATGAAGAGTCCAAAACTGACCCAAGAATCCGAAGCACCTTTAGATTTTACAGAAGTGACACAGTTCAGCCTTAGGCAATCTGGTGCATTCCTAGTAGTTAAATAATGAGAGCCAAACTCTGCAACCTTAAAAAATAGAGTTCCAAAAGACTTGAGGCAGCAGGTATGATGTTTGTCTTGTACGCAGTCAACCTAGGTTCGACCTCTGGCATCCCACATGGTCCTCTGAGCACCAGCATGAATGATTCCAGAGTACAGGGCCAGGAGTAGGCCCTGAGCATCACCAGGTGTCCTCTGCTACCTAGCAACAAAATATCCCAAGAAACTCAAAGGAGACTTCCACCTGGAGGTTTGGAATGTCTTCTTGAAAGTGATACAGGAGTCTGATTCTTGACATCTCGACACACTGTGTTATGAAGCAATTAGCAAGAAAAGGACCTTCTGAAGAACAGGAATGTGAAAGTTATGCAAGTACAGGATGAATTTGAAGGAATGTTTGGGCTGTAACTGGTTGTGTCTGGGTGTGCCAGGAGCTAAGACAGGACAAGAAAGAGAGACCAAACCCATGGAGAGCACATAAAACAAAACTGTTAGACATGAATAGAATATTAAAGAAGAAGACAATTTAAGAGGGAACAGAAGGGGACTGGAGGGTGAGGGTTCTACCCTGAGAAAAGCAACTGCCAGGATTGGAAGCATTTCTGTCTCCCTAAATGATTGAAATAATTTCTGTCTCCCGAAAGGCTGGTGGAGTTTGAATATGGTAGATGGGATCAAGAACCAGGAAAGATTATTCTACACCCTCTCAGTTCAGATTATGTATCCAGACTTCTACATGTGATTGAGACAGATTCACTGGTTCCTTAAATATTTCAAAGAAAATAGGATGAATACTAATTGTAAACATTTATAGACCTAGAATGTGGATGCTTGTAATTTTTTTAAATTTTGGGCAGTGTCATTTACAACATTGAAAATGGCAAGATTTTATGCATAAAACATGAAACACTACACCCTCCACCAAAGTGCTCACTTCCCTCTACAACTGTCACAGTGTTTATCCTGCCCCGCTCTCCACTCTTACTCTCCCCCCAACTCCCACCCCCTGCAGTGATAACCCATCCTGCTAAAGACCATTGTTCAGTTCTGTTGCCTTTGAGTATTTGTTGTTTCCTACTATATTTCTTTATTTCCCACATATGAGAGATTATTCTGCATCTATCATTATCTTTCTGATTTCACAAAGCATAATACTCTCCAGATTTGTCCATGTGGCAGCAAATTTCATGATTTCTTCTCTTAGAGTTGAGTAGTATTCCATTGCCTATATATGTACCATAGTTTCCTTACCCAGTCATCTGTTCTTGTACACTTAGATTAGCTCGAGATTTAAGCTATTAGGAGTAGTCACTGTCACTGTCATCCCATTGCTCATCGATTTGTTTGAGCGGGCATCAGTAACGTCTCTCATTGAGAGACTTATTGTTACTGTTTTTATGAGTAGTACTGTGATAAATATAGGAATGAAAATTTCTTTTTTTTTGAATAGAATTTTGGGACCCTTGGGATAAATGCCAAGAAGCAAAATTGTGTTGTCATATAGAAGTTCAGTTCCTAGCTTTTAGAGTGTCCATACTACTTCCCAAAAAGCTTGACCCAGTCGATATCCCCACTAGTATTAGATCTGGGTCCCTTTACCCTCACATTACTCAACACTGTCAACTCACTTTTCACATCAGTCTCAGTAAGGCTAAGTGATTTATTTCCCAAAATTTATTAATTCATTCATCTATTTATGCCTTCAGCAGCATCTTCTGCGGGCAGGACGTTGTGACAACATGGTGACAGGAAAAAATGGACTTGGACCCTGTGCTAAGTAATTGACAAAGAGCAGGGGAGATAAGTTGTATACGCTAATAGTGACAATCACCTCGTAAATACAATAAAACACTCACTTCCTCTTTTCTGGGCAGGACCAATGTCTGCCATGCTCAAATTAACATCCTAAACTTGGTCCTCAGTAAATCTGTTGAGTGAATGTGTGAATTGAGGTGTACAGAACCTCATGTTGATACTCAGACATCTTAGTGCTATAGCTATGCAGTTTTGCTGCAGTGCTAACTCAGTGAACCTAGACATAAAGAGGGTGCTAATAAACAGGCAAAGAACACAGGGAGAAAGGGTAATTATGAGGATAAGAAATATTAGGCTCTGTTCCTATATAAGTCTCTAGAAAAACACTATTTAAGGGAAAAGTGATTTTTGTACTTGATGTTTTGTGTTCTTAGTTTTGCTCAAATATAATTTTATGGAATAGCTTTGATTGAATGCTGTGAGTGAACGTGTGCACATATGCATATTGACACAAAGATCAATTGTTCTCTATGAATTTAGAAGCACTTCAGTAGAAATACATTTCTTCTCTTGGTTAATCATATTCTTAAAGATGTCTAAGTTAAAAACAAATAGGGGTCAGAGTGATAATACAGAGGTTAGGGCATTTGCTTTGTAAGAGGCTGATCCGTTGTTTGATCCCCAGCATCCCATATGGTCCCCTGAACACTGCCAGGAATAAACCCTGAGTGCAGACCCAGGAATAAGTCCTGAGCATCACCAGGTGTGGTACTAAAACCCTCCCAAAATATCTGTCACTGTCACTGTCACTGTCATCCCGTTGCTCATCTATTTGCTCGAGCGGGCACCAGTAATGTCTCTATTGTGAGACTTGTTACTGTTTTGGCATATCGAATACACCACGGGTAGCTTGCCAGGCTCTGCCATGTGGGCAAGATACTCTCGGTAGCTTGTCAGGCTCTCTGAGAGGGGTGGAGGAATCGAACCTGGGTCAGCTAGCATGCAAAGCAAACGCCCTATCCACTGTGCTATTGCTCTAGCCCTCCCCAAAAATAAATAGATAAATAAATAAATAAATAAATAATGTGTTGTAAAATAGTGCTAGAGCAACAACAAATCCTCCTAAAAGACATGTTTGAATGGGCCAGGGAGATAGTTCAAAAGGCAGGAGCTAGTGCCTTGAATGCAGAGGCCCAGTTTGATTCCCCAGGACAGTATGGTACTGCCAATACTAAATGGCCCTAGGTGAGTCCCTGCTGGATGCAATGTATAGCTGGGAAGACTGATTCTAAGCAAAAAATTTTTAAAAACTGATTTGTAAGTTATACATTAATATCTAGCTAAAGATATGAAAACATTAAAATATCTGTAATCATGATTGAGCTTGTCTGCTCTGCACTGTAATGCATTTTTTCTTCATAGGAATAATCTTCACTGAGAAATTCACATGTACAGAAGAACTAGGAGCAACCAAAATGCAGATGATTTGGTGTAAGTGTGTAGTGTTTTCTTCAAGAAAAAATAACATAGATTTGTTAAAAATAGAACTTTATTTTACTCACAAGGATGGCCTCCAATGCAGATATCATTGACAGAAAAACAAATTTGTTATCTAAAACAATTTGAACATAAAATACTGTTGTACCAATGTCACTGATGTACCAATTTCCGTTAATTTTAGGTATGCTGATGTACAGGTGCAGATATTACTTTAACTTTGTGATGGTTAGTTGTAGGTACAAACTTGAATGTTTTAGATTAGATCAGAATTTTAATTGGCATACTTTGAGTGAAGCAGATTGATCTTCATAAAATGGGTGGATCCCATCCAAACAACTAAAGGCTGTAAAAACAGAAATACTGACCTAGACAAGGAAGAAGGGACTTATTTACCATACTCCCTTTATATTTCACCAGGCCCATAAATCCATATGTTTTCCTGAATCATTTGTATTGATAACCCCATACTACAGTGATGTGTGTGCGTTTGTGTGTGTGTGTTTGTGTGTGTGTGCATGCACATGCACATGTATGTATGTATAGATATTTACACAGGTTCTGTTCCAATAGAAGGCTCAAGATAAGGTTATTTAAGGTGTCAAGATAAGGTTATTTAAGGTGATATAAATTACTTTTAAAACCCACTAAAATAGATTTTTAATTTGCCACACATATTTTTAAAAGAAGGACAGGTACAAATTTTTAAAAAGTGACTTTTATCAAGAGAATGAGGGGCTGGAGTGGTAACACAGCAGGTAGGGCATTTGCCTTGCACACGTCTGACCCGAGTTCGATTCCCAGCATCCCATATGTCCCCCTAGCACTGCCAGGAGTAATTCCTGAGTGCATGAACCAGGAGTAACCCCTGTGCATCACCGGGTGTGACCCAAAAAGCAAAAAGAGAAAAAGAAAAAAAGAAAGATTAGCTCATTGTCTGTTGAAAGTTTTGTTTGCTCTCCTGTAACTAAAGTCAAAGTATTTTACCGCAGTCAAATATAGAAAGTGGTTGAGTATTGTGATTTGTGATGTCGTTGGATAAATAAATACTCAGAGGAATACCTATTGCTAATTCTAATCATATCAGGAGGAAACTTTGAGAAACAATGCCCGGGCCTTGCATCTCCATCAAGAGATGCAAGTAGACATGATATGTCTCTGAAAGTAGACATGATCCTGACTGGCATAAGAGGGTGATAATGAGAGTTCAGTCTTGCTAGCAAATTTTTTTGACATTTGCTCTCAGAGTAGAATACATAAAAATGAGTGTTAATAATGTCAAGCTTTCTATATTGCTATATTTATACACTGCATCATGAAATACAGCTCGAAAGAAGAAAAGTCACTCTCCAATCCAAACTGAATATGACTTGCCAGTATAGTGTTAGTGTAGGTATTTGTAATCAATCTGAGGAAATTAAGTTCAGTTTTCTCTTGGCTACAGTTTTTAGTGCCTTAGTGGTCATGCTGCTTTTTTGGTTCTGTTAAACATAACCCTGATCCTCTAATACAGAAACATTTGGCATAGGGTGCATTAATTATTAGAAATAATTGGAAAAATGACAGTATGGTTATATCATCCATATTTTGATCATTGTACTCAATCTTTGTACTGATTAAATTTTCTCTTTCCTTAATCATATTGGGGAAATCAGATATCAACAATTCAAAAGAATAATATGGAATCCTTGCCTTTAAAAAATCACTGTCATAATGGTGCCAAAGATTTAAGTACGTTAGAGTTACTTAAAGAAAACATAGAGCAAAATGTTCATAACATTATATTTGGCACTAATATTTTTTTTTGCCTTTTGGGTCACACCCAGTGATGCAGAGGGGTTACTCCTGGCTCTGTACTCAGGAATCACTCCTGGTGGTGCTCAAGGGACCATATGGGATGTTGGGAATTGAACCCGTGTTCGGCCGTATGCAACATAAACGCTTTACCCACTGTGGCACTGATTTTTTGATATAACACCAAATACACAGGCAACAAAAGAGAAAATGGATGTATTAACTTATATACGAATTTCGAACTTCTGCTTCTCAAAAAGCACAATTAACAGAGACAAAAGGAAGCCCATGGAATAGAAGTAAAGCTTTGCAATCATATATCTTATAGGAGGTTTGTATCCAGAATATATTTTCAATGAAAACTCCCACAACTCAGTAAGAAAATCCATATAACCTGGTTTGAAAATGAACAATGAAAAGCTGGACAAATACTACAGTGAATAGGGTGCTTGTTTTGCACGCAGCCGACCCAGATTTGACTCTTGACACTACAATGGTCCCCTAAGCCCAGCCAGGAAGGATTCCAGAGACAAGAGTAAGTCCTGAACACCACCGGATGCGGACCTGGCCCCCCAAAATGAGCAATAAACTTAAATAGATATTTCTCTATAGAAAAGTTATAAGTAGTCAATAAGTACATGGGAAGATGCTTAACATTAATAAGCATTAAGGAAATGCAAAGCAAAACCAGAAGATAGTATCTCCCATCATTATAATGACTAAAATAGAAAATCAGGTCTGGAGTAATGACATAGAGGTCAGAAGTACATGCTTGGTGTGGAAGGTTCTATCCTTGGCATCACATGGCCCCCTGAATACTACCAGGTATAACTCTGGAGTCACCCCCATCAAGCACCACTGGAGTCACCCCAATCAAGCACCACTGGGGTGTCCCTGGTGGTCCCTGGTACCACAGGGCTCCAACAGTCCTGCATGTCCTACATTCAAGCATTGATCCATCCAGTCTGGTTGGCTGAGTATCGCTGATAGTGGCCCCGAGGTCTCTTGAGTACTTTTTGGGAGTTCCCCCACCAAATATACAGAAAATAAATAAGTATTGGTTGGGAAGTGGAAGATTTGGAGTCTCAGCAGTATTGGTGAGAATGTAATATGGAGCAACTACTATAGCAAATTATGACAGTTCCTCCAAAATTTCAGATTAGAATCTCACAGTCCATCTGATTTCTGAGTATTTTTCACAAATACCTAAAAGTAGGATCTTAAAGACAACATCTCTATCCCTTTTCGTCACAAAATTATTTACAACAGCTAAACAGTGGAAGTAATCCAAGCATCTATCAGTAGAGTCATGGGTAAACAAAATGTGATATATTAGAACAATGAAATATTATTCACTCATAAAATAAGGTTCTGATACCTGCTACAACCTGGGTAAACCTTGAAGACGTTATGCTCAATGAAATATACCCGTCACAAAAAGACAAATATTATAAGATGCATGTATGAGCTGCACCTCTAGTGTCAGTTTCGTAGAGAGAAGCCTGGGAAGGGTGGTTTCCAGATGCCACAGAGGAGCAGGATTGGGGAGCTATATTTTAGTGGGTGCAGAGTTTCAGTTTTGCAAGATGAAAGGAATTCTAGAGATGGATGGTGTGGATGGCTGCAAAACAATGTGAATATACTTAACACTACCAAAACTGTAACTCTAAACATGGTTTGAATTAAACGGTAAATTTCATAGTATGTGTATCTTACCACAGTAAAACAGAACATGTTTATACACTTATAATGAAAGATTAGTTTACTCCCTGCTAAAATATTTGTTTGCTCTCCAGGAACCATAGCTATAGTATTTCACTAGCATGAATAAAGCAGAGATAGATATACAGTACAGGAACAAGCATGCACTATATCCATGATAGTAAAATGAGGATGTGGGTGCAATTGGGGGAAAATGTCTAAAAAAGATTCTTAGAATGGGGGAGGTAATGAATAGAAAGGTTGCAAACACTCCTTTTCCTTGACTAGTTTCTGTTCCAGATTAAGCAGGCATATGTCTTAAAGCTGAGACTTGAAAATCAGAGGCAGAATAATGTATTATAGCGTTCTTAACATACTGACATTGGGAGCCAAATAAGTCTCTCACATGGAATGGCTGTCCCGTGCATTACAGAATACTTAGCAGCCTTTCAGATCTCCATCTAAAATAGGGGCCACTAGTGTCCCTGACCACTAATGACCACTCCACGTTTAGTCACAATTATCCTGACTTGGTCAATGGGTAGGTGGCGCCTCAGGTGGCTTGATTACAGGGCTTCCCAGTCTGCCTTAAGTGCCTGAGCCCTGATGGACACTGTAACATTGCAAGACAACATGAAATTGCTGAAATGATTCCCTGTGTGAATAAGAAGCACAGCACTCTCTGACCTGGTTTGAGAAATACTGGACAGTATTTTTTGTCTGTTTTTTTTTGTTGTTGTTGTTGTTTTGGGGCCATCCCTGGTGGTGCTCAGGACTTAGTCCAGGCTCTGTACTTATTGGTCGCTCCTGGAGGGTTCAGGGAACTAAATAGGGTGCCAGTGATTGAACTGGGTTGGCAGTGTGGAAGACAAATACCCAACCCATTGTACTATTGCTCCGGTCCCTGGAAATAGTGTCTTTGTAAATGTAATTAGTTCAGTTAAAATGAGGTCATATGAGACTAGGGTGGACCTTGAATGCAAGGACTGGTATTTTCATGTGAAGGTGTGTGAAGAGAGAGACACACACATGGTGTTTCTCTCTTTACACACATGGCTGGATGAAGAAGGAGATAGGTTTGGAGCCAAGTGTCTGCCAGCCAAGGAAAGCCAAGGCAATGACTAGAAGTCTCCCTTCGAGTCTGCAGAATGAACCAACTTTGCCAACACTTTGATTTCAGACTTCAAGATTCCAATATGTAAAAGAATACATTTCTATTACTTTAAACCATTTTCACTTGGCTTGTTCAGGCAGCCCTAGGAATCCAATATAACTGTTAAGAGAAGATTTCACTTAAAAGCTGACTTTCGAGGAGGGGCAAAGCTTGGAGGAAACAAGGGACAAATGAATTCTGACAAAAAAAACAAAACAAAACAAAACAAAACAAAAACAAAATGAAGAAAACCTGTGACAAAAGCCCTACTTGAGGTCCAGAGGGCCTGGTGAGCCCTCTTGACCACAATGAGTGAGCACTGTCCACAGCCACCCCGGCAAAAGGCCATATTGGAACTTCCAATCTTGGGCAACAAGTGCCCACTGGGAGTCTGCCACGGCAGTGCTATCTGCCTACCTGTGTGCCTAATATTCTAATCCTTCTCTTGCCACTTGCTGTTTCCTGCTGAAAAATATTTTCACTTTTGTTGTTGCCAACCTATGTTTTATTCATGCTCTCCTGGTGATGTATTAGTGAATTAAGTCAGCTTTTGAGGAAGATGAAGACTTCAATAAACACCCCTTTGTTATCTCCAGGACAAAACTCTGTTGGCCTTTGAGTCAAATGTTTCAGAACTAGAGTTCCTGAATCAGGAGTGAATGCTGGTGTGCAGGGACATCTGTGCACCAAATTTTGAACATTTTCACTGATATATTTATGTGACAAAAATTGAAAAGTAATAAAGAACTATAGAACCAGTTCTTTTCTTACAAGATGGAATACATTTGCTTTAGGGCTTGAGGATTTCCTGGAGTCTCTTTGTATTTAAAGTGATATTGAGGGGCTGGAGCAATAGCCCAGCGGGTAGGGCATTTGCCTTGCATGTGGCTAACCCAGGTTCGATTCCCAGCATCCCATATGGTCCCCTGAGCACCGCCAGGAGTGATTCCTGAGTGCATGAGCCAGGAGTAACCCCTGTGCATCGCCGGGTGTGACCCAAAAGAAGTAAAGGAAGTTGATTAGTGCCAGGGATCAAAACCAGGACCATACATGAGTCAAGGCAAATGCTCTACCATTAAGCTACATTCCTGGCCAGCAGCTTTGGAAAGCTAATGGACCGTCCCTCCCCCCACCCCAGTGAATTCACTATACTCTTCTCTGCTTTCATGAGTAACTCCAATCTGCTCTACTAGATCCTGTTGGAGAAGAGCGGGGATATGTGCCATTGTGTTCTCTTGAGAGTCACAGTTGTATGGTGCCAAGAGAGCCTTGGCAGTCATGTGGTCAAGAGACAGATCATGGTTTTTGACATTGAACAAGTTCTTGGTGCCATCTCTGGCATTCAGCATATGTGTTCAATAATCTGCACCTTGGCTTCTTTATCTGCCTGTCAGCTGTTGCTGTGTGGGATCCTTGAGAAGGTTATATCAAATACTGATAGAGACTCTAAATAATAGTTGCTTCCTTTCCTACTTATTAAATGTCATCACTAAGATTGGTATATATATATATATATATATATATATATATATATATTTTTGCTTTTTTTTGGGTCACACCCAGCAATGTTCAGAGGTTACTCCTGGCTCTGCACTGAGGAATTACTCCTGGCAGTGCTTGGGGGACTATATGGGATTCCAGGGATTTAACCCAGGTTGGTTGGGTGCAAGGCAACTCTTTATCCGCTGTACTATTGCTCCAGCCCCTGGTTTATATATTTTGAAGTCAGTTTTTCATGCCTGAATGAGGCAGTTGAGTGTCTCTTGTATAATTAAATAAATCTTTAGCATCCATTTATATCTTTGACATTTATTTTTTAACATATAATTAGGGCTCAGAACCCAAGTTTTTGGTCTTTCTGTCACGAGTGTGTTTGCTCAGTTATCATCCCTTGTTTGGGTCATGGGTGTGGAGAAATGACAGCAGATGGGGAGGGTGAGATAAAGAAACTGAAAGAAGGAGCTGGAGCAATAGCACAGTGGGTATGGCATTTGCCTTGCACACGGCTGACCCAGGTTTGATTCCCAGCATCCCATATGGTCCCCTGAGCACTGCCAGGGGTGATTCCTGAGTGCAGAGCCAGGAGTAATCCCTGTGCATCACCAGGTGTGACCCAAAAATAAAAACAAAAAACAAAAAAACTGAAAGAAGGGCATCTAGATTTCACTGAAAATGATTTTCAGCAATGAGAGAAAAAGACTCAGTAAATTTTTCAGAGTGAGCTTTTAGCATGTTGTCTTTATCTAAATAGGATTGTAAAGTATTTCCCAACCCCTTACTAAGCATCTGGACTGAGAAACAACTTGTTGAGATCAATGTAGTGGTAGTTAATTGTACTAAACACTCAGGTCTCTCCTCCCACCGACCACCAAATATGTGTGTGTGTGTTTGTGTGTGTAGGAAACATAACTTATTTGTTAAGTTCACAGCTTACTAAAGAACTCAATTATTTATATTCAAAACCTTTTCACTTACAAGAACCCTTCCTTGCTTCTTGATCCCCGTTTCTCAGTTACAAAGTGAGGATGTGCTAATCACATCCAGGGGGATTGAAGGGGGATTGAAAAGCACATAAGTAATACCTTGACGCCTCTGGAAATTAAGTCATAATCATTCAAAGAATTTTAAGTCCACTTGGAGTTACCACTGGACCCGTGTTGCAAATTCTTTCATCTTGACTGGAAAACCTTTCATCTTTTTTTAGGAGCAATGTTGTAGGTCTCCTAGCTGCTATATGGAGTAGGAGGTCTGGGCTTCTAGAATAACCATATGCCGCCTTTAAAAGTCTAGTGTTTTTAGTCCACAAGTACTCACTCTAATCTGGCCACTGATATCAGGAGGGCCAGGGATACTCTTTCCCTCATTTAAAAAATATATACATAACATGTGTACTGTGTTCCATACTCTTTCCTGGGATGTTGTGGTGAATGATGATCATGTCTTCTGAATTAGAACTATGTTAGTACAGAACCAGCCAGGACCTGCGCGGGCTGTACTTGAGTAAAGTGCTTTCATTCATGCTTCATTTATTTAACCAGAGAACATTTTATACTTCTATTCCTTAATATAGAAATTTTGTCCATGATCACTGTATCACTGTCATCCCATTGTTCGTCGATGTATTCGAGTGGGCACCAGTAACGTCTCTATTACACTCAGCCCTGAGATTTTAGCAACCTCTCCTTACTTGTCTTTCCCAATGATTGGAGGCTCTTTCAGGATCAGGGGAATGAGACCTATCGTTACTGTTTTTGGAATATTGAATATGCCACGGGTAGCTTGCCAGGCTCTGCCCTGCAGGCAGGATACTCTTGGTAGATTTCCGGGCTATTTGAGAGGCATGCATATATCTTTTACTGTATTTTGGGATATGAATACACCATAGGAAGTTAGCAAGGCTCTCCCATGAAGGCAATAAACTCTTGGTAGTTTGTCAGGTTCTCCAAGAGGGAGAACAAGGCTATTACATGTTGGGAGCTTGGTCTTATAGTCTCTGGATGTTGGCTGTTGGGATTACATGGCGCCCAGGGTAGTTTGTGGGTGTGGCTGCCAAGCTACTGGAAAATGGGGGGTCTGGATGGAGAAGGCCCAGTCCCAATCCGAGCAGACTTGGAGATCTCAGCCCCAAGTTCTGCACACCTGGGTTCCATCTGCCAGTTCTTTCATGCTTGAGGCTCATCCAAGTGTGTGGAGAATGGCCTTGAGCATGGCTGTGGCTGGGTTCCGGAGGTCTTCAACTGTCAAGGCTCTGCTTGGGGCAGGGAGGGACAGGCAACCCGTCCCCTTCGAGGGGCCTAGGTGAAGACAGCCAGGTGTGTGTGTGTGGGGGGGGGTGGGGGAAGAGTGTGGGAGAGGGGGACAAGAGACTCTGCAATGCTCTCTTCCAGGAGCTTGGTTTTATAGTCTCTGGATGTTGGCCATTGGTGGGATTACAGAGCACTGGGGGGCAGTTTGTGGGTGTGACTGCCAAGCTATTGTCCATGATAGATAACAATAATTTCTCAATTCCCTCATCCTTTAAAAGTATTTGTGCTCCCCGGGGGCCCCTCCCCCCATCTTCCCTCCCCCTTCCCCCCACAATGATCTTCCAGGGTCATGGGTTAAAAAATCACATAAATGGGAGACTTGGCATGAGACAAGGGAGCCAAACTTTAGAGCAGGGAAGGCCACAGGAAGGAAATAAGATCAGGAGGTTGGAACTTTAAGACAATATATTTTGCCTTTTCAAAGACATATGAGTAATAGCATGTTATGCATAATGAAAACAATAAGTTTCATTGCATTTTTGATAGTATATTTAGGATTAAAAACAATTATTCCTGAGAAGTGGCACAAATTGAAAAATACATGCCTTTCCAAGAAAAAATACACAGACGAAAAATACACAATTGCTGATTAGGAGCAATTTAGAATAACGAGGCTATGCCTGGTGGTAGACTGAATAATGATCTTCAAAGACAAGTCCGTGTCTTTACCTCCTTATAGTCTTTGCAGGGGTGAAGGATCTTGAGTTGGGGAAATTATGTGGATTATCTGAGGGAGACTTAAATGCAGTCATGTTTCCTTGTAAGAATGAGCAGAGGGCTATCTAATCACACAGGTGACATGAAGGTGGACCAGAGAGAGGCAACAGTGCTCAACTTTTAAGGAATGGAGATACAAACTGAAGAGTGTTGGCAGCCACCAGAAGCTGGTAGAGGGAGGACCAATTGTTCCTAGAGTTTTCCAGAGGAGCATGAGCTCAACTGAGCACTGGATTTGGGCCTTATGACAATGATTTTGAACTTCTGACTTCTAGTATGATGAGCACATATCTATAGATTATTCCGATGTGCATTTCACTGAACGTCAGACAACACATAACCATAAAACGTTTTATTTCTAAGTTCAATATTTCAACAGTAGAGTCTTCCTGATTTTTCCCAAAAAAACCCCTGCACTAGTGTTTCTAAAGCTGGAGGGGTATGCCCCCCCCATGGACTCCTGGACTCCACTCTTGATTCCCACCCACTCCTGGGTCATAGGTGGGAATCAAGAAAACAGTTCAGAAAAGGACCACGGTTGGAAAATGGCCGATAAACACTACTGGTGACTTAGAAGCATAGATCTCATTGCAAAACATTAAGGAATGGAGAATTTTTGGGGTCACTTTTTGCGTCACATAAGATGGTGCTCAGGGGTTAGTTACTCCTGACTGTGCGCTCAGGAATTACTCCTGGTGGTGCTCAGGTGATCCATATGAGATGCCGACTATGCCATGTGCAAGGTAAACACCCAACCTGCTGTACTATTAATTCGGCCCCCAGGAATAGAAAATTTTAATAACATCTCTGGCCCACGGCAATTCTAGCGACGCGCAGATGGGTATCTCCCAGATAGAGGATCTCTCTGTTCCCTGTAACGAAAAATCTTCTGAGGTTCCACCTATTTTCTCCTTTGGCTCTGTGCTGACCCTGTCGCTTTGAAAGGCCTTGATAACATGTGCTGAGATGAGGGTATCTTCATTCATGCACGCAGTGAGACTAGCTACACTAGCATTAGCTACACTAGCATCCCTTTTACAATAAAATTGCAACGTGATTCATGTTGATACCTTAAATGTTGTTCCCTTAAATGTATACTCCTTCGAAAGTTTCTCAGGCTTGTCTGTTCCAGTTTCACGTCTATTCGTTAGTGTCAGCCCTTGGTAAAGGCCTAATGTCACCCATTCCATTTCAATCTTCCTTGATTTCCGTCTCGGTGAGTAACTTCAGCTTTCTGTGCTGCTCCTGGCTCTAAACCATCCACATGCGGCGTCTCTATGTTCTGTCTGACCTCTGGCCTGCGCCTCTCCCGCCAACTCCAGACTTTCCCCGACTCGACTGACTCTTCCCGTATTTGCTAGCTACCTCCCCGCAAACGCCTAACGGACTCTGCAGCTCAGCCCAGCTCACGGCCACAGGCACATTCATCCTTCACACAAGCGGTCTCTTGGCTCGGAAAATAAGGAGTGTCACATGCTGTGCCCGGCACCTAGAAAGATACGAGGCACCAGGCAAACCGGCAACACACACGTGTTCGGAAGGAGCCAAGAGAGGGAGGACGCAGGTCTGGTCCTCGGAGACAAGCCCAGAGTGGGGCCCATGCTCCTACTCTTGGCCAGAACTTCGGCGATGATGCTATTTCCCTCCCTCTTCGCGTAGCAGCCACGGCGGTGGACCCTTGTAATAACTTTGAGTCGCACAAACCCCTAACTTTTTTGGGGGGGAGGGGGGCGGGTTAAATTCCGTCGGGTCATGGACCAGTGGGCGAGGGCTCAACGAGGAACGGCAAGCGGGATGGTCAGTCTGGGCGGGTGCGTCGGGGGCTGGCGTCGGGGACGCCCCCACCCCCGAGTCGCGATCGACGGTCCGGGTGCGGGGCCGGCGGGGCCGCCGCGACCGTCGGGGGTGCGCCCCGCTGGAGGCGGCGGTTCCCAGCGACGGCGCCCGCGGTGCGGGCTCGGGAGCCGCGGCCGGCGCCACCCGACGTCACTTCCGACCGGAGCCAAGATGGCGGCGGCGCGGCCGCGGGCGCCGGGGCGGACGGAGCGGCGGCGGCGGCGGCTCTCGGCGCTCTGAGCGGCGCGGCGCGGCGGGCACAGGTGAGCGCTGGCCGGGCCGGGCGGCGTCCGCGACGGGGGCGGCGCCCGGACCCCCGTCCCTGGCCGCGTCGAGCGTGGCCCCGGAGGCGGCGGCGGGCGAGGGGACCGGGGCGCGCCCGGCCGGGCGGGTGGGTGGGCGGGCGGACGGGCGCGCCCCCCTCCGAGGTCCCGGGCCGGCGGGGGGTCCCCGCACTCCAAGGCGCCCACCCGCCGGCAGCTCGGGGGCAGCCGGGGCTCCCGCCCGCCCCGCGCCCGAGCCCACCGGGCACGGCCTCGGGCCCGGCGCGGGGCAAGTTGCGGGGTTCGCTTTGTCGCCGTTTGCCGCGCGCCCCGCGACGGGGGGGACGCGAGGGCGCCGCGCGGGGCGAGTCCTCCCCCGGGGCCGCGGGGACTCGCGCGCCGGCAGCCCCGGGGCCGGCCCCCGGCGATGGTTTTCTCTTTCTTTTTCTTTTTCTTCCCCCTGGCTTGTTCCGCGACTCTTCTTTTGTGTGTCCTCGCGGAAGGTGTCTTTCCCACTTGCGTTCCTGATGTGTTTTGTGTCTCGCGTCTTTGTGTTTCCGAAGTAGTGTGTATGTATGTGTGTGTGTGTGTCCGTCTGTCTGTCTGTGTTTCAACCTGGAAACGGGCTCCCTCGAGGTTCCGAGGGACCCGCTCGCGTTTTGTTTTGTTCCGAAAGCGGATACGTGCACTTCCACGCTATTAATTTTGTGGCTAAAGAGCCCCGTGAACCTGTCCCTGACGGTGGCCTGTGAGACCGGGCGCGGACCTCAGAGGTCAGGGAGGATCCGTCCCTCCCCACCCCCCACCCCCACCCCCACCCCCACCCCCGGGGCTTCCTCCCGCCCCCGGCGTGACCCACTGACCCCACCCCCACCCCGGCCGGCCACCTGCTTCCCAGCGGGGACCAGCCCTCCCCCTCCCCACCGCCCAGTTAACTGGGAAGCCCCCGATTCTCCTCCCTCCAACTCCCTCACCGCGCAGCTGTAAATCCCCCTAGGGGAGAGTCCCCGCCGGCCCCTCGCCCGCTTGGTGCGGTGCTGAATTGAGTGAGGTTTGGGTTTTCGGCGACAGAAGTGTGCAGGTCTGCCTCTCGCTGGGTCGCACGCCGTGCCTCGCCGAAATGGTCGGAGCCAGAACGTGACGACAATATTTCGTAAAGTTTTTTTTGTTGTTGTTGTTTGTTTGTCTGTTTGTTTATTGCAGGTTTATTGTTATAAGCACCCGCGTCGTTTTAAAAGGAAAGGAAAGGGCAGAAAAACGCAAAAACAAAAACCCCCGGGCGGAAACCTTTCAGTGATTTGTTCCCTAGGCTTCATTCACACCCGTTTGTTTGTTCCAACGAATGGGAAGATAAATGTAGGCCGTTTTCTTTTTCGTTTCCCTTTTCTTTCCTTTTAAAACCGTATAAAATTTTCTGTGCAGATATTAAGGAGGAGGAACTGAGACTCTTAATTACATGTTCGGGGTTTTGTTTTAAGAGATGGCATGCAGCTGCCCCATCATTCTCTAGATGCTTCCTTACAAATACTTATTTGACCACGTTCTTTTTTACGTGTAGAATCTCAACGGAGCTTTCTGTGAATATAGGGACAAATCACCTCATTTTAAGCTATATAAACTCAGGAGATTGAAAATCTCCATGGCTTAAACCAGGTGAACAGCTTCCAGGACCCCCCTGAAGATTTTTATCCAACACATCTTTGTTTGTTCGATTTTTAAATTAGTTAATGTACACAAGTACTGGGCACCTGAGAATATCACCCAATGAAAGTTGTTGTTTGTTGATTCTGAAGATTTCTTTAATTGAAAAGTTTACATATTCATACTTCCCCCCCCCTCATTTTGTGGGCAATTCCTGTGGCAGGCTGGTTTAAATTTGTAACGATGTCTTAATTTTGTGGATAGGAAACAAAAGATACACACTGCAGAACAATTGAATAGGGAAAGGCACAAAGACAGTCCAGAAAACATAACCCTCCTGTTCCTCAAATAACCACAGCCAGCATCCTGACAGACCTCAGCATTGCCCCAAGAGCATGTGTTTATTTATTTATGTGTAGTCACTTCTACAGATTTACAAGCTATGCAGGATTGATATCATTGTAGTAATTGTAACCTATTCCCCCCCTCCCCCGTTGTGAGCATGGCTGTTAAAAATACTTCAGTGTAAATTTTAATTGCTCTATCATATATGATTAGGCTATAGTTTATAAATTTCATGTTTATCAGCAAGGTTTCTATAACGCAGGTTTAGTTTCCATTAAATGTCATCAAAAATGCTTCTGCTGGGAATTTTAATGTTCACAGTCACTTGATTTTAGCTTCCAAACACACATTTTTCCTGCCAATCTAGTTAAAAGAGGGTAACACTCAATTTCAGCTTCTTTTCGTTTTCTTTTCTTTATCAGTCGGTTCTGTGCAGTTACCTAGATGTATCTGTGCACATACTCTTTTGATGATTATTTTACATCATTCAGATGTTTATTTATTCATGGGACTGTTTCTTTAAGCTGCCCATCCCTTTTCAAGTTCCCCATGTGATTTACAAACCTTTTCAGTCCAGTTAAATATGGCCTTTCTGGGGTGGAAAGCAACTTAGCTTATTTAGTATTTTATGCTGTTTTTAATATCCATGCAAAAAAAAATCATGAAAGACACTAGAAAACACCATAGTGGAGAGTGGACAGAGAGGAGGTGGACAGTAGGGGAAAACCTGCCAAATTTACATGGTGATGTGTAAATTCTGAGAGTTTCCCGATGATGGGAACGTTACCCATAAGATATTACTACTAATCCTGCTGATGTGTGTCTAGCGCTTTGGGTAGAGCTGTTAAAAAAAAATCACTTTATAGAGTGATTGGAACAAGTACTTTGGTCACACCAAAGCAGAATTTTTTAATCTTGGTATCACTGACACGTGGGGCTGACTGATTCTTTTTTATAGGGACAGATTTGAATGTTGTATGGTATTTAGTAGTATCTTTGGGCAAGTTCCATTTCCAGTTCAAATTGTTCCAGTTTTCAACTGCTGCATTAATGGAAGGCTCACCTGACCTGTTGGATTAAATTTGAAGCAATTTAGGGAATCTCTTCAGTCAAAAAAGTGAGGAATAGACCAAGATTTACTTGATGCCCCTTAAAGTCAGGCAATCAACTTATGGCCTGTCAGAGCTCCCTCTTCTGGTTTGATGGGTTCATTGAATGGTGGCTTTGAGCTGTTTCATCCTGGTAGCCCTTTCGAGGCAAAAGATAGTCATATACAATTAACTGGAGACTGAAGGAATTTTCATGAGCCAGGCTCAGCATTCCTAGTATGTAGATTGTATTATTATGAAAGTTAAATAAATTTGCATGGCAAATGATTTAAGCTTGTGGTTTCTTACACTTAAAGAACTGTAATTTCTTCTGGAGAATGAGACTTAGTGAAGCAGACAATTTAAGGTTGATGGTAGAAGCAAAAATAGTTTTACCAAACTCTTGTTTTATTTTGGTTTTGGTCTTTGGGCCACACCTGATGGGGCTGAGGGTACTCCTGTCTCAGTGCTTTAGGGCCACACCCAGTCATGCTTGGGAACCATCTGGTGCCAGGACAGAACCTAGGGCTCTTGAATGCAAGGCATGTGTTTGAGCCCTTTGATCCACTTGTGGCCCTAAACTCTCCTTTTAAAGACAAACAAGAGCTCATGAATTCTTTGCACCAAAAGTGATAGTTTGTCCTGAGGGAATTATTTACTTTTGATGGTACTTTCCCAACTGTAACACTATTTGACCATTTAAAGGCAGTTTATTGATCTTCTTTGCAAATATGCATCATTAATACAACAAAATGATAAGTTATTATCTTTTAATTTGTAATCTTTAAAAGTATAGACAGGGTACGCAAAATTTTGTTATGAAATAAGTTTTAATTAGAATTTGCTGATAAATAAAATTTAAAAATTGTGCTCATAAACTATATTTGGTAATGGGTGGTTTTCTGAATTACAGGATTTCTGCATAATTTCACTGGGCCGAAAGCAAGTGTCATTTAAATATTCTTTCTTAAAAAGTGTTTTTCTTTCCTTAACTCCCATCTCCCTGAAGCATGAATTAAAGTTATTGTAAGTAGTAAATCTCATTCGTTTGGAGTGAAATATGCTCATAATATTTTGCTCTGTACTATGTGGTATTTATTCTTATGACTCTTGGTTCTTGTCATACCTACACTTTGTTTTCATTTATTGGTCCTTTGGAACATGCAGTAAATGAGCTTTCATTGAATACTTATATATTGCCAGTATTTTCGGTGAAACAAATTTTTTTTTTTAGTTTTTTTGCAATAAATCATGATAGGCTTTGCTTTGAAAGAGCTAAATTACTTCTTGGCACAGCTTGCTTGAAATATGTAAAGCCAAGTGCAACTGTTTTATTTTAGTGGGCAGTGTGTCTGGAATTTGGTATAATTTACACATTTTACATGTGCTTATAAGTAGTTCAACTAAGACAACATAAAACTCTGGTAGGGATGCTTTCTGACATTTTCAAATAATTTAAACCAGTGTTTCTGACCAGGTGTCATGTGGGCAGGCCACCAGGATACTCCAAGGGGACCACAGGTAAAAATTGTGTAACTGGGGACCATGCCATGAGATTATGGGGCCAACCTGTAGTACATTGGGACCACAGGAAGAAAACAAGGTCAGAAGGGTGACAATAGAATGAAGACTGAAAAATAGGTGTTAAGCAATGCCATCAAAATTTGAAAAAATCATCTGATTCACCAAACCTTCAAATACTTTGGTATGAATATTTTGCATTGACCCAAGCCTTTCTAAGACTATATAAATTAAGCATAATTTGGAATATCAGTATAAAAGTGACATTTCAAGTGCTTCTTATTCTGGTAGACTTATTTTAGAGACTTTGCCTTAATTCCAAAAGACATGCTTTTAAAACATACCTGAAGTATGTTTTAAATGAAGTTTCATGGGGGTAAATTTAGATTCATTTTTAAAAATTTTGGTTTTTTATCACACCCAGCGCTACTCACTCAGGCCTTACTCCTTGCTCTCAGGGACCACTCCTGGTGGTGCTCTGCCAGGGACTATAAGTAGCACGGGGGTGAAACCTAGGTTAAGTTTGTGCAAGGTAAGTACCCTGCCTGCTGTATTCTTTCTGGTCCCAATTTAGATTGTTTTGTTGTTGTTTTGGGCCACACCTGGCACTGTTCAGGGCTTTCTCCTGGTGGGGCTCAGGGGGCTGTATGGGGGGCTGGGATATGAATCATGGTCAGCAGCATACAAGCCTTCAATGTATGATCTTTCCAGCTCCCCATTAAAAAAACAATTTTTTTAAAAAAAAATTGAATCCCAGTGAGATACAGTTATAGCTTTTCATGATTGGGTTTTAGTCATAAAATGTTCCAATACCTACCCATCCCTTTATCACTGCATATATCCCACAAGCTGATCTCCCTCCCACCTCTTCCTATCCCCCATGGCAGGCACTTTCTTCTCTCTCTTTCTCTTTCTCTCTCTCTCTCTCTCTCTATATATATATATACACATATATATACACACATATACACATATATATCTTTTCTTTCTCTATATACATATATATACATACATTATATACATCTTTTCTCTTTCCATCCATCCTTCCCTCCCTCTGCCTCTCCCTCCTTTCTTCCTCCCCCCCCTTCTCTTTCTCTCTAGTTCTGGGCTTTATGATTTGCAATACAAATACTGAAAGGGCATTACGTATATCCCTTTACCTACTTTGAACACTCAGTTCTTGTTCAGAGTGATCATTTCCAACTATTATTGTTATACTGGCCCCTTCTCTATCCTAACTGCCCTCCGGCCCCCACATGCTTGTGGCAAGCTTCCAACCATTGACCAGTCCTCCTGGCCCCTGTTTTCCTTGGTCTTGGATATTTGTCCCATACTATATATAGAACTACATATACATTTATATGTATATGTATAACACATATATTCCACATATGAGATTATTATATATATACATATATATCCCACAAATGAGTGCAGTCCCTCTTTCTGGCTCATTCCATTCAGCATGATACTCTCTATGTCCATCCATTTATAAGCAAATTTTATGACTTCATTTTCCCTAATAGCTTCATAGTATTCCATTGCATAGATGTATCATAATTTCTTTATCCAGTCATCTGTTCTTGGGCACTGGGGTTGTTTCCAGATTCTGGCTATGGTGAATAGTGCTGCAATGAACATAGAAGTGCATATGGTGTTTCTGCTCTGTGTTTTTGGTTGCCCAGGGTATATCCCCAGAAGTGGTATTTATTGCTGGTTCAAAAGGGAACTCAATTTCTAGTTTTTTTTTTTGAGGAATGTCCATATTGTTTTCCAAAAAAGACTGACCTATTGGCATTCCCATCAAAAAGAAGGAGAGTTTCTTTCTTCCTGCATCCATGCCAGCACTCATGGTTCTTGTTCTTTTTGATGTGTATCAGTCTCTGTGATATGAGATGATATCTCTGTTGTTTTGATTGGCATCTCCCTGATGATTAGTGATGTGGAGCACTTTTTGATGTGCCTTTTAGCCTGATTTTTTTTCTTTGAGGAAGCTTCTGTTAATTTCTTCTCCCCATTTTTCGATGGGGTTGGATGTCTTTTTCTTGTAAAGTTCGACCAGTTCCACCCTCCAATTCAGATTCTTAATTGTGGGTCTGTTATCTCTGAGTAGAGATCTTGGAGGCGGGGTACCAGTTTCAGGGAGATAAATATTGTATCTGTGCAATCCCCTAGTTAGGAATTGAAACTGGTCACAGAAGGAGCAGAGACCGCCTCCTGTCTGGCTTGCAGGGGTTAGATTTTCTGCTCTTCCCTCTTTGAAGCTATTTGAAAATATCAGCAGTGGGGATTGTTGGGGGTTGGTTGTGATGAATTGATGAAGAATATGAAGATAATTTGAGGTACTTCATGTGAAAACACATTATTAGTATTTTTCTTAGGAGTTTCTCCTAAAATAGTGGGTTGTGTGGCACAATTTTTGTCAAGAGAAACCATTTTAAGTTCTCTCTCAGTCCTTAAGTTTCTTGGTCTTCCAAATAGATCCTCTTACACATGGAAGATAGAAGGTGGGGCAGGGATGTGGGGTGGGGAGGGGGACCTCTTTTCTGATCCCTTCCATGCATTCTTCACAAAGCCAAATCTTGAGTCTTCACTTTTTTCCCTTGGTGATTTCTCCTGTCCGCAAGCTTCTCCTTGGGGCTGAAGTCTCAGTCTCCCTCCCAGGCTGGGAAGACTTACCTCTTCTGTCCGATACAGTTCTTCCTTGTGGTTGTCTGAGTGTTCCTCCATAGCAGTGTCTAAACTGGAGCACATCCCCTTCTGCTTAAAAACCATCCCTGCTCCTGACTGCTGCATCTTTAAAGTGCTCTTTTTCTTCCAGTCTGTTGCATCTCACCTTTGAGGCTCATCCTCACTGTCTCCTTTTACCTCCTGTTCAGTTAAAAAAAAAATCATTTTGTGCTTTCAGTGTCTGTGGTGGCAAGTTCAATTTTTTTTGGTTTGTTTTCTTTCAGTTCTCATCTGTGGTTCAAACCTTTATTCTAGATATTAGACTCTTAATGGGCCTGCTAACTTGTCTGGCCCCTTTCCTTCCTATCTCCTCTTTTCTTGTCAACTTGGTCCTCTTAAAACTATTTAGACATTGTTTTGTTTGAAGCTCATCAATCAGAAACTCCTTGTGGCTTCACCGTGCCCATTTCTGGTAGTTTCCTTCTTGATGAATAGCAGCAGTAAAGCCACTTTCTTTTGCCCCCCTGACTACAAGGTGTTCAGAGGCTTTGTTTTGAAGTAATTCTTCTTCCGTTTTTCTCTGAAAACCTATAAGGCTTTTGTGAAGAGCCAGGAGGATGAGTATGATAATAATGAGTCACTATCTGAGGAGCCCTAAGCGGAACTCAACCCCTGCGCCCCCCTACCCCCTCCATTCCCTTCCCTGCTCCAACTCACTGTCACTTCTAGTCTAGTCCTTGCTCTTGCACAGATCCTGAGTTCTGGAGTCCTCTGTTTGGCCTACAGCTAAGTAGCCACTAGAGACATTGATTTTAAAAAATCATAAATAGGAAGACATCTATTACACTTTGAAGTAAAAACTACAGATAATTTTTTTTAAGGCAGCATATTTTTGTTTCATTTTGTTTTGTTTTCGAGCCACACCCAGTGGTGTTCAAAGCTTGCACCTTTTCCTGTGCTCAGGGGTCACTCCTGGCAGGACTTGGAGGACCACATGTGGTGCCAGGGATTGAAGCTGAGTCAGCAGCATGTAAGATGTAAGATAAGTGTCCTACCTGCCCTACCTATTTCTTCAGCCCTGGCAGTAAATGTGTTTTAAAAATAGGTATATCAGAGCTTCCTAGAACAATCCATAAACATTTAACTACCATGGACTGGGGCGATAGCTCAGAGGGCGGGACCACATACTTTGTATAATTTCTTTTTTTTTTTTCTTTGTAGTTTTTGGACCATACCTGATGATGCTTAGGGATTACTCTGGCTCTGTGTTCAGGGGTAACTCCTGGCAGGGCTGCAGGGATCGTATGGGTTGGGGGGGGGGGTACTGAATTCTGGTCAGCCACATGCAAGGCAAGCACCCTACCCTCTCTATTATCTCTCTAGCCCCTATAATCTTGTTATCACTTGATCTGGCATTATTTATTACTTTGACTTAGATTCATGAATGATTTCGTTTTCTGTCATTTTTGTGTTGTTGGTAGAAGATGTGTTTTTCAATATGTTGTGCAGAAAAAAAATCCAAAGTTATTGAGCATTCACTCCTGAGCAGGTGTTGTATTAATCTTACAAAATCTTTATGTGAGAAAGCAGATACAGACTTGAGTGCCAGAGCCAGTGTGTCTTGTTACCTTGGCTGTTATTCCTTCTCCAAGAAATTCAGAAATATTTTTCCAGGTTTCCTGAAAATCTCTCAGTTTCAAAGGTTTAATCACAAAAGTAGTATCAGCATTGGCAACTCCAGTGGAAAAACGGTAGATCAAAAAGGTCAGCTGAGAATTCATTTTGTTTTGGAAGTTGTGAAATGAACTATCATGTGGCATCTTGCTTTAGAAATTTTGTGTTTGAGTTGGAGACTCGGTATTTGAGTGTTAGGAAACAGTTGACTTGGGGCTGGAGCAATAGGACAGAGGGTAAGGCAGTTTGCCTTGCACGTGGCCGACCCGGGTTCGATCCCCAGCATCCTGTATGGTTCCCCAAGAGCACCACTAGGAGTGATTCCTGAGTGCTGAGCCAAGAGTAAGTCCTGAGCACCACCAGCTATGGCCCCAAAACAAAAAACAAAAACAAAAACAAAGGAGTCAACTTTATTTTCCTTTTGTAGTTCCTTTTACCCTTTTACATGCTAACATAGTGAATGTCGAGCAAATATTGCTTTATAAAAACATTGATTTTTAATAGTATTTTGTGTACTCTATATTACCATGGTTAAGTTACACTTTTCCTGGGAGAGATGGGTATTTGTGATAATAATCTTGAGTCAGTGGCACAGTTCTCATTAAAATTCAGTGGGTTGGAGGGATAGCAGTACTACAGTGGGTAGGGCATTTGCCTTGCATATAACTGACCTGGGTTTGATCCCCAGCTCCCAGTATGGTCTCCCAATCCCTGTCAGGAGTGATCCCTGAGCGCAGAGCCAGGAGTAAGCCCAGAACACAGCTGGGTGTGCCCCTCCCCCAAACCACCCTCAAAAAAAAAAAAAATCAGGGAATGATTGGAAAGCACTAACCTACCTTTGCAAGTAAACTCTTACCTTTCTATACTTTGGCAATTAGTGTTGAAAATAAGGAAAGGAAATGAAACTTTATTTCAGGGTTATTTTGATGGAGTGGAGTTGCCTCATTAGGAAAATTAACGATTCTCTTGTTTTTAGTATTAAAGGGAGAAACATGTTTTACAGTGAGAGGTAAAATAATATTTTAATTAGGGAAACTAGACATTTAGGGTAGGTTAGAGAGTATTATTATAGATACCTTAAACAAAATCTAAAATTTGTAATATAATAAACTAGAGATTCAGTGCAGTTTAATGACATTGATGTGCAGATTTAATCAAAAGTGTAAAAGAGCATGTATTAATGTCTATCTGTTGCATCATTTAGGTAATTGCTGTATGTTTATTACTAAGCTAGCTTTCATTATTGTATTCTGGGAGGAGTGTTTTTTGAAAATGTCTCCTTAATCTTTAGTATTTTTTGGGGTTGGGGGCATAATAAAACCCAGAGAGCTATAATCCAAATGCAGATTTTTTCAGTATGTTGCTAGGATATGCATCCATAGGTCTCTTATTTAATGCTGTTATTACACTTAACTTAGGTTCTAATCAGCCTCATTTTCTCCATGACACTCTGCAGCTGTAACATCTTTCAGAACAAGGATCCCTCTGTCCTCCAACCCTGTTACATGGAAACCTTGTGATCTATCAAGTCGTCCCATCTGGAGTAACTTCCACAAACTCTGATTCCCTTGTTTAGGTTTATCCCTGTCCTATGAATTTGAGCAATTTAACCGGGATATGTTACTATAGTATTCTGAGCTGTTTTGAAGAAACCCATTTATTGAAATTGGAGAAGTCATGGGTTTATTTATGAGCATTCTATTTTTTACATATTCCATGCATTTTTGTGTGTGTGTGTGTTTTTGATAACCCACTGGTGCTTGTGCTCCCCTTGGCTTGGTGCTTGGAAGTCACTCTGGGTGGTGCTTAGGGGACCATGTGGTCCGAGTATTGATCTGGGCCTTCAGCATGTAAAGTGTGCTGTTCAGACCAAAGAGCCATCTCTCTGGCCCCTCATGTACTTCCATAATTAGTGAAGATGCTTTTGCATGACATAGTCACATCACTGTCTTCTTGCCTTGGGTAGATGTCATTTTAGAGTGTGAAAGACATGAGCAACTAGTGTTCTAGTGCTGAGAGTTCACATCCTCTGATTCAGCAACTTTCCAATCTTTGCTTTATTTTCAGTCTCTTTAACACACACACCACCACCACCACCACCACCACACACACACACACACACACACACACACACTCTCTCTCTCACACACTCTTCTTATTTTTTGAAATGCTAAATAGATCTGGTTAAATTTATCACCTTAGCTTTTTAAATTTTGTCTTCTGCTTTTACCTTTCTATAGTTGTGTAAATTTTACAAATCTACAAAGAGCTGAGCAGTTGTTGGGTATCTTGACATTTTAAGGACCAGAATTTGAATAAAGACCTTAATTATTTTATTGTTGCTATGTTGATACCAATAACAAATAATCATATTGTCCTTACCCACTATGAAGTATTTGCAAGGGTGATTTGTCCTTGAGTGTGGAGCAGTATCTTGAACAGTTAATTATAAGCATATTGTTAGAACCTATGGAAAAAAAAAATCAAGATTAAGATCTTAAAAGTATATGGTAGTAGTAAGGTGTAGTTGGTAATTAAAAAATATGGCTTCAGATTTAAATAGCTACTTAATGTATTTTATGAGCTTTCTTTTTGGCGTGGGGATGGGGGTGGGGTACACCCAGCAGTGCTCAGGGTTTGCTCCTGGTTGTGCTTGGAGGACCAGATGTGTTGCGAGGGATAGAGCCTTTTTGGAAGCATGCAAGGCAAGATCCATGCCCCTGTATTATGTTTCCAATCCTTTTTGTACTTTATCTACTAAACACCAAGGTGGAGTAGTCAGAGTATGCAGATTCAAGGACTATAATAGTTCAAGGTCTGGCCAGGCATGGAAATCCAAGAATAAAATAAAGCAGAAGTCAGGCTCAGAAAAGTCCTAGGAATTTCCAGATTTCCAGTATACTAGTGGAAAACTGGAGTACTGGTTTGTTCAGCATTTTGAAAAAGTTGCAGCAAATAGTATCTACATATTGTAGCTATAGTGTAGGCTTTAAATACCTTAGAGTATTGTCAGCCACTTCAGTAAAGGGGGGGGGGGAGTAAAAGGAAAGAACACAAATAGACACAATCTTTAAGTTTCAATGATGGATGTATAAAATCTCCTCTCTGCCTCCACGCAGATAGGATTAATGGTTCAGGTACTCTTAGCTGACTGTATGTGGCTGAGATTCCTGCTAAGTGTACATGGGAAAACAATGCCAGCTAAGTCAGTATGCGTATGAGTATTATGTGGGATTACCACCATGCTTCCAGGCTGGCTGGCGTTGGAGAAATTTTAAGGAAATACTCCCAAGTACAATGTAAGGGTCTGCTGTTGCTTTAAACAGTATTATCATATTGCAGCTAGTCATAAAATGATTACACTTAGAGTGCTCAGCTGGATATATGTGTAAGGTAATTTTAGTCAGAGGTCTGAGTGCAGTGCTAGTCTGTTGAGAGACACAGCCCAAATGCCCTGTTATCTTGTTACCATCTCTTTGGGGGCCTCCCAAGCAGTGCTCAGGCAAGTAGTCAGCTCACCAGACTAGAGCAATCAGTGCTTGGGCCTGCCGATGGGATGTTGCTCAGGCCTAATGATGCTTGAGGGTCAGCAGGGCCACACATGGCCGAATCTGGCATTTGCCAGGGACCAAATGCAGGGCCTGGTAAATACTATGCATATGCTTCAGTATTTCAGTGAGGGCTACCTCACTGGCCCCTAAGACAGCCCTTTGAAAAATAGTCAAATTAAGAATTTATTTTCAAAACTGCCGTCTTAGGGGTAGGAAAGATAGCTCAGAGGGCTAGCGCACATGTTGTGCATGTGCCAGTCCCCAGGTTTGAACCTCAGCACACCTTGGCCTCCTAGACCCACTGGGCCTGAGAACCCAGCCATGAAGCCTGGCAGTCATTGCTGGGCTGAGCTTAGCCCAGAGTGGGTCCCCCTACCTCCCAAGCGCTGGTGGGGAGGATCCCCTCTCCAAATATGTTGCAATTTGAAAAGCCAGTGTTGGGTTTGCAGTGTTTTTAATATTTACAAAATATTGTAGATACTTTATTTGACAATGTTGTTAAGAGGGAGGGGAGAGAAAATGGGGGCCTGGGATTTAGAGAGGGGTGACCATGGTTCCAGGTGTGTTACGAGCCCCTGAAAAAATGATGCCAAGGTTTTTCTTGTCTCTATAAAGGAAGGATGAGTGCATTGAGGAGTCACAGAGGTTCGATAGAAATCATGCAGCCATCTGGGCTTTTGTAACTTGCTTAATGAATAAAAATTAAGATTCAGAGATAACATATAAAGGAATAAAATGTCTCAAGCATTTTCTTATTTTGGTTATTTGTTGTTAGATGTCAGGATAACTTGAGTTGTGACAGACCCCCTGCGGAGGGGTGAATCCGGAGGGAGAATGGTAGTACTAAAAGGGAAGCACGCATGAAAAGCAGGTGCAAGGAGGAGGCAGCATCTGAGACAATGGCAGCACCTTCCTCATGTCCTTAAGATAAAAACCTTGACGTTGTCTCTGACTTTCTGAAAGTCTGTGTTCATTCTTTATATTGATTCTCCCAGCAAATCTTGGAGACTCTGTTTTAAATATATACCCAGGATCCAATTACTTCTCATCTCATCTCCTCCTGTGCCAATTAAACCGGTTGTTCTCCCTTGCCTGGATTGGGGCATTAGCATCCTAAGATACTCCCCTCTAGCTATTCCTTTAGTCTCCACTTTGTTTGTTTGTTTGTGGGCCATGCTCCATGTTGTTCAGGGGTCACTCCTGACTCTGCACTCAAAAATTGTTTTTTCCAGTACCCAGAAGACCATATGGGCTGCCAGGGAACTAATGGAGTTGGCATGCAAGACAAATGCCCTGCCCTCTGTACTATCTCTCTGGCTCCTATAGTCTCTACATTTAAAATCTAAATCGTTTCACTTCTGCAGCTTTAGCCCCCCAATGGCTGTCCATCTCTGGGTGGAAAAGCTATAGCTGGTGAACAACAGTGCTGTCTTGCAAAATCCATTCTTAAATCTTAATAAATCTTCATCTCTCTCCCCCATTTCTCACTCCCCCTGACCACCACTCTGTAAGCTCTTCTTATTCCTGTGACCAGCCACACTGGTTACCTCTTTCCTCCATAAACATCTAGGCCCTGCCATGTATGGGACTTCCCACATGTGTTCTTATTTTTCAGTGCTCCATGTCAGACTTCTGTGTGGACGTCCCTTTGTCCTTTTCTCCCTTCTCTGTTCTGCTAATCTCACAGGGTAGAGACATACAGACTGTAATTGCTCTCTTCTCCTCCCTATTCCACTCTTTATTTTCCTCTACAGTGCTTTCATATTTGATCGGCTGCACATCATACTTCCCTGTTTATTGTAGGTCTCTTCCCTTAGAGGGCATGGATCATTCTGCTTGCAGATTCGAAACAGTGCATGCACACATACAGAGAGGCAGAAGGGAAAAAATTTGGTCAAATAGAATGAAGAGGCAATAGCAGAGGCCAAAATTTTGAGACTTAACTTTTCTTTAAGTTCCTGACAACTGATAGTAAATTTACCTCTAAAAACTTACCAAGAGAACAAGTGAAGCCCAACTTGTGAACAAGTGAAGCCCAACTTGTTTCTTATTTCGGGGCTTAAGATTGTAACATGAGGGCTATCAGTGAAACTGTAGGAGAGTCAGAGGCATTTAGGGTATAAGGGTGAGGCATGCACACAGTGGCCACTGGTCTCATCGCTAGTTGGCATCAAGTGAACATGTTTCACTGAATATCAATAACAAGTCTAATAGGAAAGGTTAATTATATTCACTATAGGATGCATTCTAAGGAAGTATTTATGAGAAAGACAATATTAAACTTTAAAGGTGTAGACATAATGGATAAAACCTTCACTTACCTAAAAATACAATTGCTGAGTGTTTACTTACTGAGAGGAATTTATATTGATTTGGCTAGCATTGAACTCTCTAACAAGTTACTGAATGTGTTTCTCCTTCCACTTATGACTAAAAGCTAGTTCAGATAACCAGACCTTAATTTAAAATAATGGGTGTGTGTGGTTAAATAGCTCAAGGAAAGAAAACAACAAGACAAACAAACCAAACTGTCTTTATTGTTGAACTGGCATAAAAATGTCAAAGCACAATTTCTTATCATTGTGGGCAGGCTTTGTATGTATGTTTGTTCTACTAGGAATGTCATTAAGTTAGATTTCTTGGTTTGTTAATAATTAGAACATGAAGTTACAATGGGGTAGTCCTTAGGATCTAAGAAGGAAAGATGCAAGTTCAAGGAGCAGTAAGATTGTGCTTAATGGTATATGTGTTGAAGACTTTTAGAGTATTACCATGGAAGTGCTGAGATGATATGATTTTCATGTATATTATGAATCACTTCAAAGGACTCCTGATGGGTGTTGCAGAAAGGACCGGCTTCATAGATTGTTATTTAGCACTTCATACATTGAAATTAGCACATCATACCCATTTATAAGAAGTAATTATATCTTTTCATTGCTTTACTATACTTTGTTTGTATTAAGCAAAAAATTTAAAGGAATAACTATAGTTCTTTCCAAACAACTTTTATTAAATCATTTGGATTTTATTGTGAATTTTTTGGAGAGTTTTTTATTGTGTTTTTTTCTTGTTAAGTTCCTCCAAAAGAATTCCTCTGAAAAAGTTGAGTGTTTACTTTTAGGAACTTGAAAAAAACAAATTAATATAAAGGAGTCTAATTGTAATTGCATTCACACAGTATTACTATAAGTAGAAGAAGGACATGTACTTTGCATAATAAGCTGTTCAGCTTTGCTTTGTGTTTTTGACTATACAAAATTATTTCTTAGGAACGATGCAACTGCAAAAAAGATTTTGATGTCATTCTCACATGTGTGTTTTCAATTGGAAGTACAGTGAAGCCCCAATATAGATTAGTGCAAATATAGTTTATTGCGGATAATAGATCTGCAACGTATGCTTGCAGCAGTGATTGAAGCTGACCTGGTGTGGAGTTGTCTTGTGAATTGCCCCCTGAGCAAACTCTTCAGTTCTGTGTGTGGTTTTTAAATCCCTGTCAATTTGTAGGCAGGTACATATTACAATTGTCTGTTTTTCTTTTTAGGGCTCATGTAATCAAAGAAGTTTCTTTGTTGTGTGTATCTTTTCAGAACACAACAGGAATTGAAAATGAATCAGGTGAGTTTAAAAATAAGAATTTATCAAATACATTATGTAGATATTAGATCAGCTCTTGGTTTTTAAAAAGGTAGAAACACACACTTCATTTCCTCTCAGATTTTCTCTTCTGTTTCTGTTGATTAGCTCATTGCTTTTTCAGTGTGTGTTTGTGCGTTTGTGGAGTGGACGTCATTTGCCACTCTGTGAAGTCCCCAGCCTTGTTCTTCAAGACCAGGTTCACACTTTCTTTTTATTTTTGCTCTGACTCACACTACTCTTTTTTTTGGTTTTGTTTTGAAAGTTATTCGGCTTTCATTTTTATTTATTTATTTATTTATTTGCTTTTTGGGTCACACCTGGCGATGCACAGGGGTTACTTCTGGCTCTGCACTCAGGAATCACTCCTGGCGGTGCTCAGGGGACCATATGGGATGCTGGGAATTGAACCCGGGTTGGCCGAAAGCAAGGCAAACGCCCTACCCGCTGTGCTATCGCTCCAGCCCCTCATTTTTAATATTTAAAAAATTATAATTTCCCCACTGATTGAAAAGAGAAGATCAATTGGGATTTTTTTTCCTTTGAAAACATGTTTTTTCTTTGAAAAAAAACCTATTAAAGAGGTCAAATATGGAAGTTTCAGATGTGTTTCCTTTGTAGGAGGATGGATGAATACCAGGATATTTAACAATTCTGTGTTTATTTCTGTAGCCTTGAGGGTATTCTGATAGGCACAACCAGTTTTGGTGAATTTAAGATATTCAAAAGTAGGATTCTTATTTCTGGATCTAGTATTTTTTCACTTTAGCTGTATGGAAGACAAAACTTAAAAATATCAAGTCTATAATAATTTTTAGTGCTTTACTGAAAACGATCAGAATTGAAAACATTTTATACCACTTATTCACTGCCACTTTTGGTACTTTTTTTTTTTTTATCATTTACAGGTGCTTCGAACTTGATCACAAGTTTCATTTTATTAGATGGCCAAGTTTAATAGCATCTGTCCTGTGTTGTATTGAGAGATGTGAAATTTTTGGAATGGATTATTTTGATTTTTCATTACTTTCTTTATCAGAAATACACGTATTTTAATGCAGAGGACCATGCATCATGAAAAATGAATCTGGTGAACATATGGGACACATGGTTTCTATTATTTTAAAACTTGCAGATTTACTGATGTGCTTTTGAAGGCAGACTATTCTTGAAATGGGTAGGGGGAGGAAAAGAGAAAAGTGTATTTTCACAGTCGTTGTCTATGAAATTAAGTGTGTATGTGTGTCATAGATTTCACTTGTTTTCCTGTTTTAAGATTGATTCTTAATGTGAGCTCCGTCACCCAGAGGAACATGTTTTTTTCCTACTGCCTGGGAACTGTTAGAGGAGGGAGTCTTGATTCTGCATTAGACTGTTCTTGAATGCGTCCAAAGTGGAAACTAAATATTGACATTGCTATTGTTGCATCATGGTTCAGCGGTCTCTTATTACAGGTGACAACTTTAACCTCAGGCTTACCATGCTTTAAATGTCATACCATCTGAGACCATGAGTATTTTATTTCTACTGTATTTATTTTAATGTGTAGATTGCTTTAACACTCATGCTTTTACTTTAATATTCCATTTACATCAAATGAACTTGCGATTAATTGAAATCCACATGCCATTTTAAAGGGTTGTAGCAGTAACCATTTCTTTTCTTTTTTGGTGGGGGGGTGGCTCTTTTGTAATTTCATTTTTGCTTTGACAAGTTTTAATATCAAAATCTGCAGAGGCCTGCCTTTGATGCTAAATGCCAAATATCAATGGAAAAGTATCCTCTTATGTTTCTAATGGTTAGCACATTTCTGATTTGGCTGCTATTTATGAGGTCTGGTAGTAATGAAACTTTTATTTGGATTATAAAAATTGTCCATTTTTATGAGTGAAAATTTCAGCATCTTAGTTACATTTTCATCATTGAAGAAATATTAATTCTTTGATGTTTAGACCTGATTATTATGTTAGAGAGTTAAAGATCTGAGTGTTTTTCAACAAACCATCTAGTAGTATTAGGATGTTCCATGTTTTTTCTTTTTATTTATTCATATCCAGCAAGTGAAAATGATCAGTAAAGGCTTGAATAATTAAGTTATTTAAAAAGTTTTAACTTGAACCGGATTTATTTTTAATTAAAATTGTGAAGATAATTTTAGGGTTAGATTCTTCTCTCTAGGGACTGATTGTTACTGCTATGATGAATTTCAGCTGTCAAATCTGTCTCATATGATGGACATGGTCTCTAAGGTAATAGACAAAATCACTCACTCATATACTCTGACAGCTGAGTTTTAAGGACTGACAGAGCTAAGAAGTGGCATGACGGGTCTGTAAGTGAATCTTCCAGAAGAAACAGCAGTCCAGTCTCCTGGTTATTTGAGTGCTGACTGTTGGAGCTTTTTTGTTTTTGTTTTTGTTTTAGCTACTTAGCCTTCATGCGTTCCAATCCTTTCCAATACTACTTCCAATCTAGTAGTTCCCCAGGCTTTCCTCTAACCCCACCTTTGAGTTCCACAAAACCCTCAAGCCCACTTACTCTTTGTCTTTCTGTCTCTCCTGCCTGTACTTTACACAGTTCTTACTCCTTTCTTTATTTTTGAAATAAAACAAGTATACTCAAAAAATAGGGGAGAGAAAGCCAGAAGATGCATGCTCAAGAGAGACACAGGCTTCTCCAGAGTGTACACAAATATTACAGTTCTCCTTCCCCACCCCCTCCCAATTAGAATTGTACTCCCTACCAAGTTTTAAGTTAGATGTGGCCAGTTAGGGGCCAGAGCCATAGTACAAGGGGGAGGGTGTTTCCTTTGCAAGCAGCCAACCTGAGTTTGATCCTTGGCATCCCATGTGGTCCCCCCAAGCATTGCCAGGAATAATTCTTGAGTGCAGAGCCAGGAGTAACCCCTTAGCATCACTGAGCGTTACCCCAAAAGTCAAAAACAAAAAACAAAAAACTAACTGTGGCAACTAATGTGAGTAGAAGAGATGCACATTAAGACAAAGGCTCTATTGTCCCTGATTCTTGAGCAACCACAATAGAGGTTATATAGTGGGAATAAGAAACAATTGGTGTTGCTGTGCTAGGGTCCTGAAATTTTGAAATCTCTTGTTTGTCAGTGCAACATAACATTGTTTACCATGACTGGTAAAGCAATACTTCATGGTGACCGTGAAACCATGCTCTGGAGTCTTAACTTGTTAAAGGTAATTTAGAACTCTCCCACTGTGTGAGTTATCCTTGTCAAGTCAATGCAAACTCTGGGGTCTTAATGTGTGATAAGGAAACTAAGATTATAATACCTGTACTTCATATAATGAAGTTAAAAGGACTGAATTAATGAGAGAATATGTGCAATACTTGTCAGATTTCCTGGCATGCTGATTACACAATAAATAAAATTTGAAGTTTAGCATATCTATTTAACATATTTTGAAGTAATGTAATTAAGACATTATAAGTTTATTAAATTATAGGACTTCACTCATATTGGATAGTCTATAAGTAAGCCATTCAAAACTACTAATGAGGTAGCCATTTATAAAGTTCTGAATTCTCCAGAACTTTAAATCTAGGAAAATAGTGAAACATCTAAAGAGTTAAATACTGGGTGGATGTGGAATGTTAAAGCAAGAAGTGACTGTTCCCCTGGCCTGCCAATCAGGTCCTGGCTCAGTAGGAAGACTTCACACAACAAAGCAAGCTGGGCTCTTAGTAGGGAAAGTAAGTGATATTAAGAAAGGGGTAAATTGTGTAAACTAACTTGTCAGAAGAAAAGGTGCACATTTGCTTGCATCTCCCCCTGAAATGTGTACTTTCTTGGCCTATGGGCGCATGCCTACTTCTGCTCAAGATGTCTGATTTCTTACCGCATAGGTGCTCTTGCCCATATCCTTGCCTGGGATCTGTACTGAATTTATATTTATTTCCTCATTTATCCTACATAGACTGCATCTCAGTTCACAGTGAACTAAGTTACAGACCCACAGAGGAAAACAAGGAGACAAACAAGGTGATATCAGATAGTAAAAAGTTCTGTGAAGACAGTAAGGCAAAGTGATGTGGTAAAGAGTGGTGGGTGGGGATGGGAGAAGATTTACTGGATTACATAAGACTGTTCTGAAGAGTTGATTGCTAATAGAACAGATTCATGTAATAGTCAACCACCAGATAGAAGATTTAGGGAAAGAAAATTTTGGGTAATGAGTACAGTGAATACTTGAGTGCTTAGCCCTGTGTGGGAAAATGAGCTTTAAGGAATTGAACAGGATAGAGACAGTTGGATTGGCAAGCGTTAGGGTTCTGGGATAAGAGGATGTTGTGGCCAGAGTGAAGGGCAGTTTTATAGGGTCCGAAGAGCATTGAAAAAGAGTTTGTGTTTATACAAAGTTCACACCTAAGTTCGAATTTATTCTAAATAACTGAAAAGTAACATAATCTGATTTCCTTGGTGTTTTTTTTCTTTTGGGGTACATCTGGTGATGCTCAGGGTTTTCTCCTGGCTCTGCACTCAGGAATTACTCTTGGCAGTGATCAGGGCCCCATATGGGATGCCAGGAATCGAACCTGGGTCATCCACATGCAAGGCAAATGCCCTATCCACTGTACTGTAGCTCCAGTCCATGATTTCCATGTTTAGAGTCTCTCTTACTGTGTTGTAAAGGAGCATTTTAAGGGGGTTAGAGTGTGGTACTGTGCTATTTATTATTAAGATTAATGTCATATATTTTAGGACAGACATTTAGTTGGATAATTTAATGGACCTCTCAACTTTTTGAATGAGAGTACCTGGTTTTTGGGGAGCAAATTGGGGGGGGGGCACGAGGATGGGAGAGGGGGACTCTGTTCCATAGTAGAGGACCACTCCTGGCAATTCTTGGTTTGGTGATATGAGTCTATCAGCCACTTACGCTGAGTGGTAATGGGGAGTATTACAGGGGCATGCCCTGGGAAAGTACTTGAGAAAAGGTGCCTTTTATTTGAAATGAGTATTTCAAGTCTATTATAAAGTATTTTCCAAAATCTATTATTTTCCAAAGATGGCATTTAAGAGTTTCTTATTCTGGTCCTCATCTATTTATTATATTTGTAATCATACCCAAGTACAGCTAATTTAATGCTGTTTTAATACTTTAATACTTTCTGATTCTTGGTATGTCTTTTGTGGGTGCCAACAATGATATGACAATTACTATTAATTTGCCATAGTGTTCAAGTGTATATACTTATTAGTGCCAGTGTGTGATGGTAGGTTCTTAATATTAAGCAATGTTAAACTTATCTCTTCTGTCACTGCTATTGCTCTCCATTGGTAGTTTTGATCAAGTTGATATTTAAAAAATTATGTACTTAACCTAGATTAAATCTGAGATAATTGTTTATGGTAATTTTATGGGTGGCATGTACAAAAGGAATCTCATAAATTTAAATGAAATATGGACTTGTTTTTTTGCATACTATTTTATTTTTGGTTTTTGGGCCACACCTGGCTGTGCTAAGGGCTTACTCCAGAGGTACTTGGGAGATTGTATGGTTCCAGGGATTGAACTGGGGTCAGCTACATGCAAGGCAAATGCCTTAACCTTTGTACTACTTCTCTGGTCCCAAGACTTCTTTCTTTTAAACTTAAAGAATTGAAATATTAGAATATGTTTCCTATGTAAGATGGTCCATGAAGCCTTGTATAATGGCAGCCAGTTTTGATACTGTGTTGCAAATAGAAATTCTTTACTAATTCTAGTGACTTTTTAATTTAATGAAAGTGTGAAATGGGGCTGTGGAGAGTGATTTAGACTGGTTTCAATGTATCAGTGTGTCTGAAGCAGAGAAGAGGCTGGAGAGGTGTTTGGTTAACAATGTGGTCACTTTGCTCAGGAACCTGGGAAAACACAATAGGTTTTGATAAGAGGAATATTTGACTTTGGTTAAAAAAAAAGACAAAAGTCTTAATTTTTAAAACATTTTGTTTCTCATAGCTATTTTTGTTCTTTATTTTATTTGAACTCTAAAGTTTCATTTTTGCATAGGTTAGTAGAGAATCTATTATTTAACTTTACAAAACAAGTTTGAGGTATAAATTATCTGCAGAAAAGGTATTCATTTGTCTTGAGTTTTGACAAATGTCTAAACTAATGTAGCCAATTGCTTCCATTTTCAATTTAAAGAATGACTCTTTGGGACAAGAATGAAGGAACAGTGGGTAGGGTACTTACTTTCCATGGGACCCACCAGATTTCATCCTCTAAGCACTGCCAGGAGTGCTTAGCTACTTTTGTTAGATACACAGCTGGGTGTGTCTGGGTTGGGGGGTTGGAGGTCTCTATCTCCATAAATTCTGTATGAATCTTTTGTCACCAAACCCTAGGCAACCACTGATCAGCTTTCTTTTCCTAGTGTTTGGCTTTACCTGTTCAAAATTTTTATGGAAATGAAATTATAAAGCTCAGACTCTTTTGTATTGGTCTCCTTTTGATCACCATCATGTTTTGAGATTCATTTGTGTGCATATTAGTAATTTATTCCTTTTGTAGAAGGGTTTTTTTTTTTTTGTGGAAAGCCATCTGATCACCCAAATAAATCTGTTCATAATTATATTTCTAAAGATTTGGTGAAACTTTGTAATGTTTTTCCCTTTTCAGTTTTAGGAATCTTGTTCTTTATATAGTGTAAAAAATTAGCATGTTATTAATGTAGAATTATATTTGATAGGTTAATGTAAGTATAAATTTGATTTCTCAGACTCAAACAGGTTACACAATACAGTGATTTCTCTATTTATGACTTAAATTAATGCATGTGGTTTAGGAAATTGACATTATATTGTGATTGTACTTTAATTTCTGCATCTACTTGGCGCATCAGCAATTTTTTTAAAGTATTTTTTACTTTTTTAATTATTATTTGGGTCACACCCAGCAGTTTTCATGGATCATTCCTGACGGTGCTCAGGAATGATCCATGAAGTGGATGAAATGGATGGGATGCTGGGGATCAAACCTGGGTTAGCCACATGCAAGGCAATTTCCCTGCTCATTGTATTATCTTCTGGTCCCTAGATAAGCAATATAACATGAATGTATTTTAAATGGAAATATTATTTCTGAAATTTTCAAAGGTCTGAAAATTTCTGAAAATGTTAAAGAATAGTAAGTATTACATAATTGAAACAATAGGGAGAAAACTTTGATGTTATCCTGGAGTTAATGTTCTGCATAAGAGGTTATCGGATTGTCTAGTTCTTTCTCATCTTTGCTGTTCTTGTACACTCACACTCTACTCATTTGTTGTTTGGTGGGCTTACTCCTGACTCTGCTCAGGGATCACTCTTGGCAGACTCAGAGAACTATATGGGGTGCCAGGAATAAAACTGAGTCAGCTGCCTGCAAGGCAAACACTACATCCTTTACTATTACTCCAACCCCGCGTCCTTGACTCAGTCCTGGCTTTGCCCCTCTACCTTGGCAAATCACCTTGGACAACTTGATGGTTTCTGGTATTCACTTATCTCTTAAGTAGGATACTAGTATTGCTCAGGACAAGCAGTAGATAGAAACATGGTATAAGTATCATTAGCATCATTACCATTCCAATTTTCAGCCACAACAAGTCTGGGTTTGCTCTAGAAAACACTTTTTAATCAGGGTTTTTGTGTTTAGACCCAGAGGTTGCCTAGAAGATCAGTTTGTTGGTACAGATCTTTTCATTGATACAGTTGGAGATGGTGCTTCATTAAGCAGCTGTGAATTGAAGAGTTCTTTTATTTCCTATTTCATAAAAGAAATGTGTCAAAATCCTTGTCATTTTCTGGGACTCTTATCAGCGTGATCAGGGTCAAAAATCTTTTCCACTGGAAGGTACCCACATTCTGGACAGCAGGAGCGAGGTGCCAGGAGGCTGCCTGTGATGCTGGGAGGAGCAGCCAGGAGGGCTCCTTCCCGGAGCTTGCAGTCTGGTGGTTAATCTGTGCTTCTGTGTAGTTCTGAAACCGGTGATGGATATCTCCAGGGCATTGACCCTGTATTGTCGCTCTAGCTTCTCTTCTCATTTGCTCTGCCCTGGACACATTGCCTTTTGTCCGGCTGCTTTCTGATCAAACTAGGATTGTAACTAACTCCGAGTGTGGTCTCTGCTGCTGATCTATATTTCCTTCTTCAATAAGGGCCACTCCTGTTGACACTTGATCCAACAGTAAGGGTTGGACATGAGGGTTCAGTTCTTGTTTGAGCCCTGGCTGTGGAACTGGAGGTCCAATGGTGCTGGGGCCACTGGTACCACATCAGGCAGTGTTCTGGGGGCCCACTTAGTGCCAGAAATTAAATTCGGGGCATCAAACATGCCAGGCATGTATTCCACTGCTTTGAGCCAAATTCCTGACCCATTGCTGGTCTTCACAGCAATGTTTTCTCCCCATGTTTATATGGTTCTCTTCCTGCTTCAGAGCACTGACTGCAAGGCCGCTCTGCCATGTTCCATCTCAGTGCCCCCTTCTGATTTTCAGATCCTCAGGAACTACCAAACCCAGCATATTTTTGCTTTTTGTCTGTCTTCTCACTAGACTGACATAAAATGATGCATCAGACATTATCTTGCCCATAGTAAGAACTTAGAAATGTTTTGATCTATTGAGTAGATGCTATAATTTCTTTTGGACATAAACGGTTTATTGGAGTTGGGGGCATGGAGGGTCATTCTCTTCAGTGCTCAGAGCTTGCTTACTTGTGGCTCTGTGTTCAGGGATCATTTTTGTCAGTGCTCTGGGGGCCATATGCAGTGATGGGGATTGGACCTGGATTGACGGTGTGCAAGGGAAGTGCATTAACCTTTGTAGTAACTCTGGCCCAAACGGACTCTCTGGAGTTTGTTTCTTCATCTAATACTATTAGGGTGTGAGTGAGAAAATAAATGCTAGTTATGAGTGTTGGCAGTGAGAAACTTTTAAATTAAGTGAGATTTAAATGTTTTCTTGTTACAAAGGTTTACTTATAAATTGTTTGGCACTGAAAATGTATCCATTGACCTAGGATACCTATCTTCAATTTAAAATATCCAGGCATACATGTAGAAAGTACTTTGATACATAACCCTGCTATTATATTTATTTCTATTTTTCCTTTTTTGAGAAGAGCTTTAAAGTTAGCTGACAAGAGTCATTTATTCATTCAGTTATTTAGATGACAACAGACATTTCATGTCTACTAGTAAGCATTGGTAATGTGCCAGTGAATAAGGAGCCACCCTTTGTCTCATTGTAGCCTAGGGGCAGCTACACTAAACACATAATCATAGAAATAATCATATAAAATAGTGGTAAGGGCTCTGAAGGAAAAATAAGGAAGAGAGATGATTCTATTTACAGGATCTTCCACTTCTCAAGTCACTGATTTTCTGAAAATGATTCAGGCAGTTTTCAGCAGTAGCCACTGCAGCTAGCAGGGAGGGGGCAAGACCCTGGAGCTGCCAGTGTTTGGATGGCTGCATGGGGATCGAACTGAGCCCTATTGTAGCACGGAGGATGCCGCGACACATAGGAAAAAGCTGCCTTTGCTACATAAAGAACCTCAACTTTGGAATAATGGATTCTCCAAAAGCAGGTAAATAAGTGCCTAGGACTTTTCCTTATTTCTTTTTCCTATGGTAGCTTCACTGAGGTCCTTTATATTCACAGGTGTTTAAGAAATTTTAATGTGCATGGTAGCCAGTTTTGCTCAAGTTACAAATTTCCTGTGAGAAAAAATGACTGTTTTTGCCTTAGGCGCCATCTCCTGCTGACATTTCCATGGAAGTTTGGAGGTTTTAGGTCAGAGGTTCTCAGATTATATTCCAGTAGAATTTCCTTTCTCAGCTTTATTGAGGCATTTGACAGATAAAATTGTAAAATGCTTAAAAAACATGTTGATTTGCGATCACGGATGTGTAATGAAAGAATTCACCATCTTGTTAATTTTCATCACTTCTCATGTTTATCTGTATCTATGAAAAAATTATTTTTCTGCTTTTGGTAAATTGCAATTCTATAATACAGAATCATTGACTCTAGTTGCCATGTTTTTTACACTAGATGTTTAGACCATATTCAACAAAGTCTTAACTAGAAACACCACAGTTGGGAGCTTGGGAGCTTGGTTGAGGGGCGGTAGGAGAGAGGGTGCAGGGCGGGACGTCGGGCTGGATGAGTATGAGGGAGGCCTGTGAGATGCTCTGGCAGGCCCTGCCTGGAGGCTTTTCGGAGTAACTTCTGTCAGACCTGCAGGGTGGGTAGTCTAATGTCCTGCAGTGAGATTCTCTATTCAGTTATTGTAACTGTGCCTTTGTCAGCTTAGGTTCCTGGATGCTGTTTTCAAAGCTTCTGGGGAAGTTAAGTGGTGTCAAACTTTCTACATCTTAACTGAAGTGTTGTATTTGTGTAGAAGAAAAATGTCTTTTATTATACGGAATGGCAATGTGCTGATAGGGCTCATAACTTGGGCTAGATCAGTGTTACAAAGTAATTTATTATGTAGCCCTAGCTACCAACTATCCATTTGTTTCCTTAACCCCCCCTCACCTTTGATACAAATAGATACATGTTTCCAGAAATCCAGTTTAAACCAGAAGAAATGAGAGTACTTTGTTTAGAAGTGAGAAATTTGTGTTCTGATTTTAGTCATACTAATTAATTAAAAATGCAGTGAAATTGCTTCTTTGGACGATTTTAGTATTGCCTTGTTTTAGAAGGCTTTTGATTTGAGTTTGGTGATTTTGTAAAGATGAGTGTGTAGAATGGAATAGAATGGAAACATTTCTGCATCTTTGTGCCGTATTTGCATAGTATTGTCTAAGAAATGAGCCTTGGTCTCTAGATGTCCACTTTTCCAACTCAAAACAGGCCAGGGGCTGGAGCAATAGCACAGTGGGTAAGGTGTTTGCCTTGCACTTGGCCGACCCGGGTTCTATTCCCAGCATCCCATATGGTCCCTTGAGCACCGCCAGGAGTAATCTTGAGTGCATGAGCCAGGAGTAAACCCCTGAGCATCGCCAGGTGTGACCCTCCCCCTAAAAAAAGCAAAAAAAAAAAAAAAAAAGAAAAGAAAAAAAGAAAAAAACAGGCCAGAGATTAGACCAACTTAATGGCTTGCCTGTCCCTGTCTCTGGATTGATTTCTCTTAAAGCAGCCTTTTGATGCTAAAGGAAAGAAAAAATGAAACCTTGGAGTATCCAAATTTGAATGATATTCTTTTCTTGGCATAGACTGTTCTTAAAAACAAGAGCCTCATTGTTGTGGGAAAATCAATTTTTTAAGCTTGGACTTTTCTTTTGCCATATTGGTTTTTTGAAAGTCCTTGGAAAAGTTTCCCTTTGCACTGAAAGACACAGTCAGGCTATAAACTTATCATTCTTAGATGTGTCTTACTTTGCACAATGGTATTTTAGATATAGTGGTACTAGTTAACAGGCAGTTTTTCTTCAAAGGTTATTTTTCAAGTAGCATTTGTTTTCTCTCAGTTGGCTCAAATCTCTCACCCCTGGCCCTTTATCACCTTAAATGTATGGAATCTTATTTTTTAAACAATCTTTAAAAATAAAAAAAATAAGGATAATAAAATCTTGTTTTTAAAAGTTACGGGGGTCAGGGATGTGGGAGAAGTCTTGTATGTGGAAGGCCCTGGGATCTATTTTCAGCACTGCAAAAATTAAGATAAAATACAAGTGGCTAAAAAAAATACAATGAGTTCTAGCATAAATTTTGATTAGTAGTTGTAGAAAACTCTCCAATAGCAACTTTGTGCTGCTGTGCTCATTATGCTGTTCGTGACTCCGTGTATAGTGGCAGATCACTTTTTTTTTTTTTTTTTTCCATTGAGGGCCCTGAAGAAGTTGTTGTGTTCTTAGTTGGAATATTCAAGCCTTGGTCAAGATGCTTTTTTTTTTTTTTTTTGGAGGGATAAAAGTCTGGATGGACTGGGGTCCAGTTGGCAAGCATGGACTGAAGTAGTCATTTAATAGTAGGGAGTATTGATCACTTCTTCAACATTCTAAAATTGCTGACCATATCCTTTGACTTAAAAGTAAACTTACATTTGTTTTACTGCCAAAACAATGTCTGTTTTTCTCGGGGAGTTTAAAGCAGTCTGGGATCAGGGATTTACATATTTTGTAAATGGCTACAGGTGGCTGGAGCAGCCTAGATTAATACAGACACATGTGGAGGTTGCAGTGGTTTCCTCTGGAGACTCACAAACAAGCATCAAAGCAACTCCTGAAATGCTTGATGTCATCTTTGTCTGGCTTGCCAGCTACAAGTTTCACTCATATTTTTTGCATATTTGCTTAGTGGACCTGAAAAAACAAAAGCTAACCAAATATTGTTGCTTTTCTCTCTTCCTTTTTTTTTTTTTTCAAATTGTAACCTGCAGAACACTGCTGAACCTGTGGCAGCCCCTGAAACTCTGGCTGAGGTACCTGAACATGTGCTTCGAGGACTCCCAGAGGAAGTGAGGCTTTTCCCATCTGCTGTTGACAAGACCCGGATTGGTGAGTCCTAAGGACCCAGAGGAAGATGGAAAAGGGAAGGCAGAGTTTCCTTTGGGTATTTGGTGTAGGAAGGTCCTCATAAAAGCAACAGCTTTAACTTGGACTTAGATTGTATGGTGTTATGCATAGTTCTAGTCAAAAATTCAATACAGAGCTGGAGAAAGAGTACAGCAGGTAAGGTACTTGCCTTGTAGGAAGGCATTTCAGCTATGACCCTGGTTTGAGCCCTGGTACTACAAAAGTTCCCCTGGGTACCCACCAAGGCACAGGATAGGCCCCGAGCACGTCCGGGTGTGGCCCTCAAGAAACTAAAAAAAGAAAAAATAATAATTCAGGTTAGAATTAGACCAGTGTCTTATAGCAGGTGATTCCTTGCAGGGGTAGCAGCAGTAGCCTCCAGTGCTGTTGGGGGCACTTTGTATTTGTTCACTGAAAGAAGGTAGATTTCTAGGGGGCTGAAATACCCGTGCTCCTTAACCCCTGAAAATGGAGCAGTAGGACAAATAAGCTTGGAACCTTTATCTTAGGCAATCAGATTTAATCAGAGATGTACAGGCATACACACAATTATTTTGCAGTTGTTTTCTCATCTTTTCTTTCATTGATTTTTATTGTTTTAATATCGTTCTTACCTGTTTTGTCTCTGGTACCTTATGCTTTTTGGAACTCAGTGATATTTCATTGACTATAAACCAAAGATATTTCATTGGTATAGCCAAATGTATTGGCCTAGTTTTTTATGTCCTATCTTTATACAAAGGCTATTGAAATAAATTATGAAAATGTAGCTAAAGCTGGTCTTGGACTATATTATGCTGATATCCTATCTGCTATTTTAAAAAGATGTACTTTTGATATTTCAATTTATGTGTAGCTGCATACGAATAGATTTTGTGTTTTTGCTAATTCTCATGGAAAAATTCATTGAGCAAGTTGATCGTTTATATTGTACCACTCACTTGGAAATCATTAGATTTTATACTCAACTAATTAATATCTTAGTGATATTATAAAATGAGGTTCGTAAGCAGATTTACAGAAAAGTGGCTTTTGAACATCCTAGCTGGATAGGTCTGACATAACATAACCTTTATTTACTGTAAAAAGATGACTGAGGCCAAACCATGAGGGAACCTGTCCCAAGTGATGGCAGTGAGAGTCATTACTGGGTGCTGGCCCCCTTGACCCTGAGCGCCTATCATTTTACTGCTGTTTCATTTGATCTGTTTGCCTTATGATTAGTTCAGAGAAAGCAGAAATCCCCCTAAGAATTCCATAGAGCAGCATTTTCTTGGTTGTTTGAAATTCTGTGAACTTAACTAGAGAGGAAAGGATTTTAGGTGAAAATATTTATTCATAAAACTGTATTTATTACTTTTTTTTTGGGGGGGGAGTGTTTTGGGGCAGTGCTCAGGGCTTACTTCTGGCATGGTGCTCAGGGATCACTCCTAGTGGGCTCAGGAGACCATATGGGTACCAGGGATTAAAACTAGATTGACTGTTATGGTGAGCACCATATCCACTGTACTATTACTTCAGTCCCCTATTTTTTTTATCCTTTATCAGGAAGAATCTGTTTTAGAAGTCTTCAGGGGCACTCGATTCTGTGGTCATTTGCTTCCTAGCTCGGAGCTTGGAGCATGTGATTTCTTGATTGGATTCTCTCTCTCTCTCTCTCTCTCTCTCTCTCTCTCTCTCTTCCCTTGTAATAAAACAGATAGAACTGTTAATTCCTTCCCTTTCTCTGTAGAAACTTCTCTTTACAGTTCTAACTTCCACCTCAGGTTTCCTTTGAACCCTTCTATTAACCTGAATATTCTCTCTTGATAGTAAATGTCACTGTTTTTGATGCTGTTGTTGTTCAGTTGAAGCACCATTGTTTCTTTATGTCCCATATATGAGAATGATGGAACTCCAAACCAGACTGCTTTCACTCAGGGCGCCCCAGAGAGGGGCGGGTGAGAACACTTTCTGCCCCAAGGAACCCAGCCTCGGTTGACACATTATAAGACACTTCCTACCCATTTTCCATAATTACCACACCATTTTTGATGGAGTTCAGACAGTAGGCAACAAATCATAGAGTAATATATATACACATAAATATGTATATATATGTGTGTATATATATTACTTGTATCACTTGTCTCGTTGATCTTCGATTTGCTCGAGTGGGCACCAGTAATGTCTCCCTTTGTCCCTGTCGCATGCTAGTGCAGCCCATTGATATTTGCTTGCTCCAGGATTAGGAAGAGCCTCAAATAGTTCATTCAGGGATTTGACGAAGAAATCTGACCATCTAGTGTATGTATGTGTATATATATATATGTATATATATACACACACACACATATGTATATATATATATATATATATATATTAATACAAACTTCTCGGAGAACCCGGCAGGCTACCAAGAGTATCCTGCCTAGAAAACCACCCACGGTGTATTCGATATGCCAAAAATAGTAATGATAGGTCTCATTCCCCTGACCCTGAAAGAGCCTCCAATCCTTGGGAAAGATGAATAAAAAGAGGCTGCTAAAATCTCAGGGCTGGGAGGAATAGAGATGTTACTGGTGTCCGCTCGAGTAAATTGACGAACAACAGGATGACAGTGATGACAGTGACAGTGATTAGGAAGAAACTTGTGTCTATTGGAAAGAATTATAAATTTAAAAACAGAAAAAAGACCCTAAAAATTATTTAAGTTTGGGGCCCTGATGATAGTACATTGGATAGTGTACCTGCTTTGCATTTGACCTACCTGGATTCAATCCCTGGCATTCCATATGGTCTCTTGAGTACAGGGTTAGGGGCAAGCCCTGAGCACAGCTGGGTGTGCCTCAGAAAAGAAAAATAATTAATTTTTGGGGGGGGCAGATAGTACAGTAGGAAGGCAGTTGTCTTGCATGCATCTGACCTAGGTTTGATACTTGTCACCACATATGGTCCCCTGAGCACCACCAGGAGTGATTTCTCAGCACTGAGTAAGGAGTATGGCCCAGAAACAAAAAATTAAGTTGTTATGCAAACCACTATTTTTCTCTAATTCTTGTGATTGTATTCTTTTATTGTACTCTCTAGTTCCAAATGTAATTGTTTAAAACAAATATAAAAATTGCAACTTATAAAACAGGTTCTTTATAATTTGGAAAGCACAAAAATAAGAGAAATAAGATCCTTATTTAAGACTTGATTTAATGTTAATATCTGACTTTATTTGATTTACATTGTCTTGCTTTTAGGGAATTAATTCTTGTAACTTGTAAAACTGGATTGATTTAAATGCTTTAAATTTCTAAGCTAACCTTATACATTATAAAAATATTGGTTTTATTTTCTAGGTGTCTGGGCCACTAAACCAATTGTAAAAGGCAAAAAGTTTGGGCCATTTGTTGGTGATAAGAAAAAAAGATCTCAGGTTAAGAATAATGTTTACATGTGGGAGGTAAGTGAGACTTCTGGTTCTTAAAGAAATCATTCTATTCACTCTGGATCTGACATTTGAAATTAAAGCAGTCATTGCATGTTCTTTAAAATCAAGTATATTTTTTAAAAAGAAAAATATGTTTCCTTGGTTACAGACTGCTGTTTACGTTTGTATTTTGAAACTGCTTGGCTGTCCTTAACAATAAATGTCATATCCACTTTTTGTATTGCCTTGTTCAGGATGTTTTGCTTTGCAGCCAAGACTTGACTTCCTGTGTGAATATGTCATTTTCAGGCTTCCAAGATAGACAAGCATCAGTGACACTCCAAGGTGGTTGCAAGTGGGACACTATTCAAGTCTTCTCTGAAAGTAGTCTATGTGTTGCTAGAATATTCAGAGTGGATATATATTGAACACGACACATTTGACCTTTCTAAAATGAGTTCTTTCTGTTCTTTTCAAATATTCTCACAACAATCCTGGGAGGCAGAGCAGAGTCTTGGCATATCCCTTTCAGAGGTGACCTGCTGCTCCTTGGTCCCTCTAGTTTCAAGCCATGCCGATGCTGAAGTAAAATTTAGGTTTTCTGCCTAACTGGGGGAATAAGAATATTTTCCCTGTGCTGTAAGGGTTCAAATCTTCTTTTAACTTTGTGACCTTTGTGACCTCAGAATAGTTTTGGGGTCCTATCACCTGTTTTTCTTTTCTTTTTTAAAGTAAGGAGATAAAAATAAAAGTAACTAAAGTAATAAAAATAAAAGATAAAATAATAAATGTTTTAAGATAAAAATATCTTAGGGAAACAACTGTGAAGATACAGTTAGTTGTTATTCTCTGTTAAGGAGTTGCATGTGAGTTCAGCCTTTATGTTGAATTTAGGTCAGGCTGGTGATCTTGGAAGCGCCTTACCTACTTTAACTCAATGCTGAGTATTTTGGTGGTGAGCAGCATTCCTTTCAAATTGTCCTAAATTGAATCACATCTGTTTTTCACCCACAGACATATAAAAGCCTAAAAATAAAATATGCCTAGGCAGTGCCTGGATACTTTCCATCAAGCAGTTCTGTGGCATTTGTATGTTTGAAAGATGTTATTATTTTTCTCAATGTTATAGACAGTGTTTCTTAATTTGAAAATTCCAATTTTATTCCCAGTAATTTTAAGTTTCTTTGTTTGCTATGAATTTCTTATAATAGGTCTGGCAATTAACCCAAGAGGCCTTAGGAAACAAAGGTTTTACTACAAGTATAATTACATTTTATACTTTCTTACCATTTTTGAGGTAAAAGGGCATACTATTTGTGGAAAAACTGGCCAGCCAAAAATGATGTTAATTACTCAAGATAATGCCTGAATGATTAAAAGTGTCCTGACTACAAAATTATGTGACAAAATAAGTTGTATTTTTGGTTTCAGAAATTTCTCAAGGGAAACTAGCAAATATGCTTTACCAAGTTAGCACTCATCTTATGGATAATGTCAGAGAAATAGGTAATCCCTCTTGTAGTGCTGTGAACAAAAAACAAATGCTAGCTTGAATACAAAGGCCAATTTATTTTCAACTTAATTTGGTGTATATTTTAGGGTATATTTTTCAACCTAATTTGGTATATATTTTAGGGTATTTATTTTATACAACTTAACAGTTTGATATTGTTGGATAGACATTGTATAAATTATTAATATAGTCTTATGAGTTTTCATTTCTATTGAAATTCAGTGTAGTATGAATTCCTAGCAACTTGGTAAAAATTTAATCTGGAGCCATCTTATACTAGGAATTCAGTTTCTACTACAAACTTAATAGCATTCCATTGGGAACTTAAAATCCTTTTATTTATGTACTGTATCAGTTTGTGAATTATGACATTGCCAGTTTTTTAGTAAATTTTAAAGATTTTGTTTTTGCCAACACTATAGCTTTTTATTTCTAGAAAAAAAAGTCTGGGTGCATTCAAATAGTACTGACTACAAGGTTGGTATTATTCCGTAAAGAAATATTTGCCATTATTTTGTTAAAATAAATTGTACATGTAGTAACATGTATTGGCACAGAACAGAAAGCATGTTCTAATGTACATATCTCTTATAAAGCAGAAAATTAAAATGTAGGTATAATTTAGTGTTTCCTTATAATTTATTCTATCCTTTGTTTTATCCTCAGACTGCCTCTTATTAATGTAACAAACTGCTTATCATTAAAATCCCATCTTCCAATTCGTTATTCTATTAAAACCCCTTAAGACCAGCTTATCTTTTTAGCAGCTTGGTCTTTTTGTCTCAGCTAGAATGTCATTTTCAAGCTAATCTAAGACAAAGTGTTAAATTGCTTTTCTTGAGCCCTTGATTATCTAACTCAGTCTCAAGTCCTCTAAGCATACACAGAAAACATTCTAGTAAATCAGAAATAACAGGAGAGAAACAGTAGGGTATCTGTGGAGTGGAAAAAAAAAATAAACCCAAAGCCACCCAAAACAACCTAGCTTCTCAAAAAAGCACATTCTTTGGTCATTTTCTGCTTGTAATTGCTAGCCTACTGTAAACTTGGGAATTCATTTAATGTTTTCTTTCACTAGTTCCACTCATACTGTGTGATTGGCAGTATTCTGAAACCACTTCTGGTAGAAGCTTCCAAATTCTCTTCTGTTGGGACTCAAATTCTTCTGATAAACAGAACTTTTTAATTGTTTCCATATAAATTGTCTTAATGACTTTTCTTTTCAAAAGAGTATTTGTTAAGAACAGCATTCAGTTCACACCAAAACTGAGCAGAACATACTGAGTGTCTATAGCCTCCTGCTTCGTGACAGGCACAGCTTCTCCATGTGTCAGCATCTGGGCCAAGAATGGTTCATTGGCTGCAGCTGATGAACCTGCACTGATACAGCAGTATCCTTTGATGTCTGTATTGTATCAGGGCTCACATTTGCATCTTAAGGACTTTAATTTCAAATTATAAAGTGATGTAAAATAATCATTCAAAAAGAGTATAAACAATATAGACAATTCTAAGCAACAAGTAAAAATCTGTGAACCTGTTTGTGAATATTTCTTTTAACTCTGTTTTTCTTGTGCCTCTTATGTTTACTGGTATGTGTGTCTACATCATCTGTAGATACCATATGTACTATATGCTTTTTCTGCCAGTATCATGTTATCCATATCAAATACTTAGCTATATGATTTCTCATCATACTTAGAGATCTGTTGTATCTTTCCACTACTTTACCAATTGCCTGTTGAAAGAGTGTTTTACTTTTTCTTTATGATTGTGAACAAATCTCAGAATTCAAAACTCACCATCCATATTTGCTGATTTGTTGGATCATCTTAGAGGAAATTTTTAGAAATAACCATGTATATTTTATATACGTGGTAATCAAAAGTCATGTGTATTTTTATCTTTAGTAAATTTTGCCTGGTAGACCACAAGAAAAATTATATTAATTTTTATCACCACCGGAAGTATTTATTTCTAACAACAAATTAGAAATAACTTTTAAAAACTAGTTGTTCATTATACGACTGAAATCCAATCATAAACAACTTTGTAAATGTGTCACTGTAATTCAGTTAAAAATATAAATAAATGGGAAAATAAAAATTAAAAAATATATATATATTGGGGCTGGAGTAATAGCACAGCCGGTAGGGCATTTGCCTTGCACGCGGCCAACCCGGGTTTGATTCCCAGCATCCCATATGGTCCCCCAAGCACCGCCAGGAGTAGTTCCTGAGTGCGTGAGCCAGGAGTAACCCCTGTGCATTGCCGGGTGTGACCCAAAAACAAAAACAAAAACAAACAAACAAAAAATTGATTTTTAGGGGCCAGAGCGATAGCACAGCGGGTAGGGCGTTTGCCTTGCACGCGGCTGACCCGGGTTCAATCCCAGGCATCCCATATGGTCCCCCAAGCACCGTCAGGAGTAATTCCTGAGTGCAAAGCCAGGAGTAACCCCTGAGCATCGCTGGGTGTGACCCAAAAAGCAATATATATATATATATATATATATATATATATATATATATATACATATATATATATATAAATTCTCAATGGTTGGAGATGTTCCTCAGTGGTAGAATGCTTATCATGGATATGTGTAATTTGACCCCAGCAATATCAAAATAAAAACAAAAAAATATTTTAATTATTAATCTTGATTTCTCCCTTCATATTCCCCACAAAATTTTCAATAAAATCTAGTGTTAACAACAACAACAGCAACAACAAAATTAGTTGTTTTTGTTTTGTGTTTTCTGTTGGAGGGTGGTTTGTGTCACACACAGCATTGCCTAGGCACTACTCCTGATTCTGTCCTGGTGGTACTCAGGGGACCTTATGTGGTGTTAGGTATTGAACGGGGGTGTACCATATACTCCCATATACTGTATACTTTCTGACTCTCTAACTATATTTGTAAAATGCAGAAAAGTTTGTTTTGTTTTGGGGCCACACACAGCAGTGCTCAGGGCTTACTCATGGCTCTTCACTCAGGAATCACTCCTGGCTGTGCTTGGGGGACCATATGGGATGCTGGGGATCCCTTGGTTGTCTGTGTGCAAGACAAGTGCCTTATCTGCTGTGCTATTGCTCCGGACTCCAAGTTTGTTTGTTTATTTTTTGAAGGGGTTGTATTCCCTACAGTGTTCAGTAACCTTAAGGCAACTCAGCCTAGCTGAATGTGGATGACATGGTTTAATGCTCAGTCTTGCTGTGTGGACCACATCGCTCAGTGCTCAGCCCAGCTGTGTGGACCCACATGGTTCAGTGCTCAGCCCAGCTGTATGGACCGCTTGATTTAATGCTCAGTCCATTTGCATGGACCACAGGGTTCAGTGCTCAGCCCTGCTGTGTGGACCACATAGTTGAATGCTCAGCTTTGCTGTATAAAACACAGGGTTCTATGCTCAGGCCTGCCAGTGCTGGGGTCCACTGGCAGTGCTGTAGAGACTGTGTAGTTCTAGGGATTCAACCATGGCCCTTTCATTTAGCACATATGAAGGTGCTTAGGGTTACTCCTGGATCTGTGCTAAGAGGTTGCTCCTAGTAGTGTCAGGGAAGGATATGGTGCTGGGCTTGAAGCCCAGGACTCCCACACTCAAAGTGTACATTCCGGCCTTTGAATTCTTTCTTTGCCTCTCCTGCCTTGGGTTTGTGTGTGTGTGTGTGTGTGTGTGTGTGTGTGTGTGTGTGTCTGTCTGTCTGTCTGTCTGTCTGTCTGTGTGTTTTCTGTTCTAGCTCTTTTAGCTATCTCCCTGGCATTTAATCGTTTTAATAGTTTCTTTCTCTTCATTTTTATGCTGAAAACTGATAGTTCATTGCTTCTTTTTGCATGTTTGTTTAGGTCGAAGGAGGGAGAAGTAGAATTGTGTATCAACTAAAATTATTCTAAATATAGATGAAATTAATGTAAACATCTTATTTTTAGGTATACAATGTGATGATTAGGTCTTTTTATGTATTGTGAAATGATTGCCATAATAATTTAATTATCATTCGTCACCTGCATAGTCACAAAATTCTTTTCTTATGATGAAATCTTTTAAGATTTACTCTATTAGCAGCTCTAAAATATATTGTAGAACATTATTACATTATTAGTTATGCTACCATTCAATTTCCATCACTTATTTTATAGCTGGGAGTGTGTGTGTGTGTGTGTGTGTGTGTGTGTGTGTGTGTGTGTGTGTAAAACTGGTGTTGGGGCCACACCCAGCAGTGCTGAAGGGGCATGTATCAGTCCTGGGGATGAAACCCAGGGTTTCATATATGCTGCCCCTTGAGCCCCTGGGAGTTTGTGTTTTTTTTTTTTTTTAACTCATTTTTCCCATTTTATGCAAGTTCCCATCACCACCTCACAGTCTTCAAGTTGTTTTTTGTATCCATGAACTCGGCTTGTTTTTGTTTTACTTTAAATTTTATATAGAAATCTAAGGATCATAGGATCTGAGATCATATGGTATCGGTCTTTACTTCTCTTTTTGGGGGGAGGGGCCCACACTGGGCTATGCTCAGGGCTCACTTCTGGCTCTGTGCTCAGGGATCAATCTTGGCAGGCTTGGGGGAATCATATGGGGTACTGGGAATTGAACCCATGTCTGCGGCATGCAAGGCAAGTGCCTTACCTGCTATACTGTCTCTCCAGCTCCTATCCTTACTTTTAAATTAACACAACAAACATGACATTGGCTCAGTAAATGTCAATTGAACTTCAACATGAAAAAAAAAAACATTTGAGGGATAAGAGCAATAGTATAGTGGGTAGGACATTATTTGCCTCATGTGTTACCTACTGGGCTCAATCCCCAGCACCCCATATGGTCACCCTAGTGTTTCAGGACTGACTCTGAGCTCAGAACCAGGAGCTCTGCTGAATGTGGCTCAGAATAAAGGGGTGTGTGTGTGTGTGTGTGTGTGTGTGTGTGTGTGTGTGTGTGTGTGTGTGTTTGGGGGGGGAAGAGGAGAGACAAAGAGATAGACTTGAATGGTGATGTAGAAAATAAGTGTTTTTTTTTCTTTGACTATACATTTGAGAAGATTATGAAAATATTTTTTATTTTCATAATCTGCTAGTGTTAAAGAATATGGACTAGTTTTGGACCCCCAAATTAGGCCACTGCATTGGAGAAAATCCTGGAATTGATTTCTGAAAGCTTCCTGAGTTAGTATTTAATTATGGGAATGTATTGGAAGTAAATCCTATTTAGTTGGGCTGGTGGAGCTATGAACTTCCTGTTGCCTCTTTGCTCCTTTCTCAGTATAAACAGAAGCAAACAGGGAGAGTGGGAAATGGTATATTAATCATAATGTTGGAAATTTAACAAACTAGACCCTTAGAGAAATAAAGATGAAAAGGGGCCTTGGCTATTATGACATAGGTCCAAAGAAGTAGGACTAGGGTCTCCATTATTAAAACCTTAGATCTTAAGTCACTTGTGGTTGGAGAGGGAAATTCACTTGGAGATGGTTTTATTAGTGTAGGCTCTTAACTTTGGGGAGCTGGTTAGGTTTCATAAGAGACTTAAAATTCAACATAAGTGTTGTTACAGCATGAGGATTGTTACTGCTGACGCACTTTAATTACGGGAAATAATTTTTGACAAAGTTGGTTATTGCAAGTTGAGAGTGAATAAATAAACATTGATCATTTGAGTGGTTGTCCAGTTGCAGTAATTGAATGAGAATGGGTTTTACTTAACAGAATTTGAAGTCAGACCTTTATAGTATAACTAAAAAATGACAAAGAAGCTTAGGTTAAAATCTTCAACTTGAACCTCTAAGATAAGTTTGAAAATTTGATGTTTTTTTTTCTTTGCAAAACTTTCCATGTTGTGACAACTTAATTGTGAATGTGTATTTAAATTGGCATATGCACTGCATCTTGGTTCAGATTATTTTATGCTGATTTCATAATGACTGAATCTGCTGGAAATTGGGTAGGGTAATAAAGCTGTATTTTGTTGAACAGATAGTTTTAATATCTACTCACCGTTTAGTGATAGGAATAGAGAAGGAGGTTCACCTTAGATAACCTAGGGAAGATTAGGAATGGGAGTAGGGGTTTCGTGAGAGGAAAAACAGACAGGTAAATTGAGAACTTTCCATTCTAGAACTATAATGTACGTCAGCCTCTTGCTTCCTACCACCCCCTATCTGTATATCTTACTTTGGTAGAGGAGTAAATGTTGGAGCTGGGTTTGAATCCTGGCTCTGACTTTTAGTAATTTCAGTATTCTAATAAAATCATCATCATTCTGTAGGTGTTTTTTATTTTCATTTCTAATAATATTTCACTGAGTTCTAGTTCTTGTAAAGGTTAAATAAGATATTACACAAATCATCTAGCCCTGTTTGGTATAGAGGGACTTCTTTTTCTTTAGTTTTTTTCTCCAAATATTAAATTTCCATTTGGAAATTAAACTGAAAAAATTGTCTTTTTTAAAGAGTTGCACAATCTAGGATTGAAACAGGAAAATATATTGGTTATATGGAAAACTTTATTTTAGGGATCAAGTTATTTGAATATTTCCTTGTCTTTAAACAGATTTAGAAATTGGTTTTTATATATTTTTAGAATTTGAGTTAGGAGGAAATTTTATTTGCCTTGCATATACGTTTCATCAAAAAAAGTGGGTATTAGTCGATACTCTGATCAGCATTGTTTTGGTAATGTCTGGTCTTTACTTTCTATTTCTAATGTTTTCTTTTTCCTTTAAAAACTTACCAGTTCAATAAGTGAAAATTATTTTAATTGGAAGTTATTTTTAATAGATAAGTTTAGTTGTTTGGGTATTTTTCACAAGATTTTCACCATGTATTTGCTCACACATTAAAAAAGAAGTGCTCATCTTTCTCTAAAACTTTCTCTTGCTGTGTAACATTTGGTATAGCTTAGCAGATGTCTTAGTATGTTTTGAAATGAAATGAACATATACACCCTTTGCAGAGGTCTCTGTTGACCTGGGGGCCAGGAAATTCTGGCACATCCGGCATTGTTATCCTGAGGCAGGTGGGTACTATGTTTTTGGTGGCTCTTACCAACTGCGTGGGTTTTTCTGGCACCATCTCCATGTGTGTGTCTGCAGCACTCTTAATGTGTGTAGGCGTGTCCCTGTGCTGGGGCAGGAGGGAATGGAACTCTTGTCTACTGCAGAAATAACAAAAATATTTCAAAACACAACTTTTTATCCCTAACTTACTAAAAGTAAGTAATGCGGATTGATAAAGTCCATCTACTTGTTTTTTTTCTTTTTCTCATTCTATCAATGCTAGTAGAGATGACCAAATACATGGTAAACATTTTAAAATGAAGCAACTTATTATTTAGCATACATAAATAAAATTTTGCATTCTTATGCTATCTCTTCACAACACAGCATATGGGGACTTTGCATTTTCCTTGTTTTAAAAGGGAAGGTGTGTGTGTTAATGTGTTATTACTAGTGTAGTAATTAGAGAAGGAATTTTTTTTTTAGTGATAAAGTCATAATTTTTTTTTTAGTTTGACATTTTATTTACTCATTTTTATTAAATTTCAGTGAGACACACAGTTACAAAGTTGTTCTTGATTGGGTTTCAGTCATATAATGTTCCAACACCTGTCCCTTCACCAGTGTACAATTTCCCACCACCAATGTCCCCATTTTCCCTCCCTTCCCCAACGTCTCTGCCTACCTCTATGGCAGGCACTTTTCTTCTTTTAGAGGAGGAATTTAAATTGGTGCGGTAGATATTTTAATAAACAAAGTTTTGAATAAACTCATCGGGAGTACTTGTGATTATGAAAATATTTTCTTTGGCACATAGAAAGATTATGTAAAGTAATTGCAAAGCATCCTGTAGAATAGTAGCTGTCACATAGTAGGTTCTGACTAAGTAATGGCAGTTACACATTCATGTATAATGATATCCTTTGATTCATTTTATAGTTATTTATCGGGGACCTTATGCCAGACACTGCAGTAGAGACACTGCAGTGAATGGAAATGTCTTCTTAGAGAAATGCTACTTGGGAGAGAGTCACTAACCAAACTAAGCAAGTGATTAGATGATCTCAGACTCAGAAAAGAATACAAGTGCTTTGAAGAAAAATCATGGAAGGGGATGAGAGCAGGTGGCACTCCTAGAATAATTATGGGAAGAGAAGATTTTGCACCTTTAGCTAGAATAGCAAGGAAGGCCCTGACTGTAGATTTCAGGTAGGTCTGTCTCCATCTTTACAAGTAGCACTATCATCCCATTGTTCAGCAATTTGCTCAAGCAGGCACCAGTAATGTCTCCATTGTGAGACTTGTTAATGTGTTTGGCATGTCAGATACTCCATGGGTGGCTTGCCAGGCTCTGCCGTGTGGGCAGGATACTCTCGGTAGCTTGCCAGGCTCTCCGAGAGGGATGGAGGAATTGAACCCGGGTTGGACCCGTGCAAGGAAAATGCCCTACCCAATGACTACTTTACAACTACTTTGCAAGTAGTTAACTTTTGAGCGATAGGTTCCAGGTGTCCAAAAGATAATCATGAGCCTGCTGCTGAGGGTTATATGAGGTAATATGGATGGAAGCCCCAAAGTGTGGTTATTTGAGGAATATGAAAGGCCAAAAGTATATATGCCTGATATCTAACTCTCAAAGGGAGGAATGTGTTGCTGGTGTCTGTGAAGGCAGAAACTAGTCACTGGCAGATACAGATATCTAGATGTTGTCATGGCCAGAAGAGTGGGGATTTGTGTTCCAAAATGTACGTTGCAGTCCTGAAAATTGGTTAAAAGGGACCAGGAACAAAAGATGAATGGTGGGAGTGTTGATAGTGTATGGATGGGGAAAATGGAAGCATTCAGTTGGTTGCCTTTATTCTGAAAGAGAAAATAGAAAACTTGGTTTCATTTTTTTGTTGTTGTTTGTTTGGTATTCTCTTTGACAGATGGGCCAACAATTGATTCTTCATTTTATTTCAGTGCCCTAATCAAGTTTTTTGCAGTACAGTTTTGGGGAAATGAAACAAATGTGTGTGTGTGTGAGAGAGAGAGAGAGAGAGACAGAGACAGAGACAGAGACCGACAGAGACAGAGAGACAGAGTCTGTGTGTGTACAAAGATGAAGTTAAAATAGTTGCTTTTTTTTTTTTAATAGTAAAATGATGAATAAGTGCTAGCAGTATCTTTGAAAGAGGCAGAATTGTTTGAGAGTGGATGGTCAGAAGAAGCTTGCAAGAGTCGGCTGGATCTGACTCGTGAAAGGTGGCATTGGGTTTTAAGTTCTTTTTGGAGATGCACTGATGCTTCTTAGATTAACTTCCGTAGCACCTTAAGCCTGATACATATTCTGGGTAGAAGTTTTCTGCATTAGCTAAGTGCAAAAGATTCATGTTCTGTCCCTCTTGTGGAGGTTTCTCCTGCATGTTTACTGACTTTCTTGCCAGTGCTGCTGCACGGAAGGATCCAGAAGTACTGAATCCCTAGCTTCCAGAACAACAGATAAAACTCGGGGATTTGATGCTGCAGAATGCAGTAGTAACCTCACAGGTGTCTGCTCTTGTTATGCTTAACAGATTAAAAAAAAAAAGTTAACACATTTGACTTTATCAGTGTATTTGAAAGTATAGGAGAATCTTTAGGAGAAAAATTATAACTAGACAGCCCAAATAAGAAAAGTAATCAATGAGAATTGTTTGTTTTTGGCTCTTCTCTTCATCATACTATTTTTGTTTGTTGGTTTGGGGGCCACAATCAGAGTTGTTCAGGGCTTACTCTTTCCTCTCTGCTCAGGGATCACTCTTGGTGATGCCATAAAGACTATATGGGATGCTGGAGATTGAACCTGGGTCAGCCATGTGCAAGGCAAGTGCCTTACTGGCTGCTGTACTATCTCTCTGGACCTCTTATATTTTTATCACTTTCAGTTTTCATTAAATGCTTAATAATGCTTGAAAATAATGGAAAAGAATTGGTTGAAAAGTTGAAAATAAAAACATTTAAAATATGTTCCTCTTTTAATAAAGGTGCTTTCCCCCCTCCCAAGGTATATTACCCAAATTTGGGATGGATGTGCATTGATGCCACCGATCCAGAGAAGGGGAACTGGCTGCGATATGTGAATTGGGCTTGCTCAGGAGAAGAGCAAAATCTATTTCCACTGGAAATCAACAGGGCCATTTACTATAAAACTTTAAAGGTAAGAATTTACATATAATAACTGGTCTGCTATTACTCATTGCTAATACTGGCTATAGTAGTGACTGACATAATGAGTTTGCAGACCATAAAAAGATTAAATTTGAAAATGCTTCAACAAATCGAAAGGTCTGTTTTAAATACATAGTTGCCACTGCTTCTTGTGCATAAGGGTGCTAAAGCATGAAATGGTGTTAAGTAATTACATACTGCATCTTTGTAGATACTGATGAGTTAGTCATGTGACAGCTACCTCTGACCTACAAAGATCCAAAGGAACTGTGACTGACAGATTCATCCAGCTGTATGAAACTACCAGTGGCTATGGGTGTTCTGTGTTAGCTGGAAACATAGTATTCAATAGTGTAGCTTTAGAGGAACTACTTTTTTTTAAAAAAAAATTCTTTTCAGAGTGGAAATTAATCAAATCACGTTTCTTCTGCCAGATTTTTATTTGGAGATATTGTGAAGTAAAGAAATGTCCTTTTGTTGTTGTTTTGAATTGTAATGAGATCATAATCCCCTCAGCAAATTCGGTGAAGTTAGTGTTTGAAAATTTTCAGTATTTCCGCATTTCTTTTATAGGCAGGCTTACATCTATCTCCCTTGTTTCCATATTCTCTGAAAACAAGTCTGCACTCCTAGTGAATGAAAATGTTCTGAAGGCAGAGTCTTGGGCCACTTTTTCAAAAATAGATGATTGTTGCTTTGGGGAACAGATATGTTTGCTAAAATTTCTGTCCCACAAATGTCTCTTTATTCACTTAAAAAATAATGGTCATAGAATGAGGGTACAATTCATGAAAAGCTAAAGACCCCTATATAGTTGAAAACTCTTTGGGCCGCTGTTTGAAATGGCGGTCAGCTTTGCAGTAAGCTAGAGTTTGTCAGTGTTGGCAGGACTAACGCCTCTGGAAGTTTACTTAACATAAGCCTGATTACTTTTCCTTTATTGTCTTTTTCCTGATTTTATTTTAGCCAGTTGAGTTGTGCTGTGCCTCAGATATATTCATATATTTGCTTTTAATCATGAAGGGAGAAATATTTTTTTTTATTCTCTCATTTAAAATGCCTAACCTGTCCTCATTTTATTTGTTGGATTAGAGTAACATGATTTTCTAGTAGGTATTTAGACACTGGAATTTAAAATTAGATTCAGAATTTGATTTAATAATTTATGTTGTTTCTCAAGTTTCTTTAAAGTGTGTTACATCTGTTTGAATCAGTGTTATGGAATCTTGGTGGAAATGAAATGTGAGAAGGTCAATATCCAGTCAGTCAAAGTAGTGGGAGTGAGGTTGCACAGGCAAGCAAGCCTGGGGAACATCAAGGGCACTGCAATTCCTTCATCAGACTTCAGATTAAAATGTGCTCATCTCTGATATAAATCCACAGGAATATTAAGCAGTAGAGAATAGTGTTTGGGAGAGTGAGCTCTGAAGTCCAACTGACTTCTTTAAATCCTGGTTTGCCATGTGATCTAAGGCAAATTGTTGTAACTTCACAAGCTTTATAACTTCAGACAGGTCAGTTTTTGTGCCTTCATTACTTTATTTGTTACGTACAGATAATTAGAGTACTGACCTCATAACTTATGATGTTGCATAATCATCATGTAGGGATGAATGGGATAGAACTTAATGCCTACATAATGTCAATTACATTGTTAAGTTTGCTGTTAGGCTGTAACATAGTGCTTTATGAGCATATTTTGGCTTGTCTGTGTACATGTGACCATGTGAACTGAATTTTGTGCCTTAGTTTTGTCATCTGTAAAAGTGGAGGTTGTTTCAGAGAGATAGTACAGTAATAGAGCACTCAGCTGACCCAAATTTGATCCCTGGCACCCCATATGGTCTTCCATGTGAGTCAGGAGGGATCCCTGAGAGTAAGAGCCACGACTTAGCTCTAAGCATAGCTAAAAAAAATCCGTTTTCCCCGAAAGTGAAGGTAGTTATAAAATGAATAACCACAGTCGTGAGGATTAAAAAATTATGTGTAAATTTTGCAAACAGTTCCTAGTATATCTCTCAGTTAACACTGCTAGTTTATTTTTAACTGTTTTCTTAAGTGTTATAGTACTTATTTCTTAAATCTTGAGCCTTAAATCTTGAGCCTTGGTTTATGCCCAAATATGTATAAGGTCTTTATTTCAGATTTCTTACTAATGATTTTCAATACTATTCTAGTTTTAGCTTACTATTGGTTAATTTTGTAAAATATAAGTGATGCTATCTATTCATGGCTATCAACTTCTATTTTATCACCTGGGTAATGGGAAATTACAATAGTCATTTTGTTTGAAGCATGACTAGGTTATTTTGAATTCTTGTACATTAACTGTTTTAGTCTGCTATTCATTTATTAAATATACTGATTGGACATATGTTTATTAAATGTCTACTGTATATCAGATTTGTGGAAGAAGAAGCAGATAAGAAGTGAATAAATAATTTCAGAGCATGCCAAGTGCTTTGACAACTGTAAAATGATGGAGGGTGACTTGGCAGGGAGAGGACTGCTTTAGCTCTCTTCATTAGGAAAGAAAAGACAGGTGAATACTCACTCATACAACCTGGGCTTGGGAAGGAGGAGCCAGTCCTACCAGATTGCCTGGGAAGGTCAAGATAGTGGTCCTGTTTGGAAGTAAAATAAACAAAATAGGGTTATATGGAGCAGGGGAAGAGGTAGGAGTCTCGTCTTCAAATCACCCTTTTGGGAATTGAGGTTGAAGTCTGACCTGTGCCTTATTTGTTGGGTTTTGGGGCCATACTCAGCAGTGCTCAGGGCATAATCATGCTCTGTTCAATCAGAATCACTTGGGGCTCAGGGAACCTCACAGGGATGCTGGGGATGAAATCTGAGACAGCTGCATGACTTTTAAAAGTTCTGAGGAACTTGAGGCTGGAGCAATAGCACAGCAGGTAGGGTGTTGGCCTTGCACGCGGTCGATCAAGGTTCGATTCCCAGCATCCCATATGGTTCCCTGAGCACCGCCAGGAGTAATTCCTGAGTGCAAAGCCAGGAGGTAACCGCTGTGCATTGCTGGGTGCAACCCAAAAAGAAAAAAAAAAAGTTCTGAGGAACTAAATTGTACGTGGATAATCTGAAATGTGGTTTGTGTACACTCATAATTCTGGAATATTTCTCTTATATTTGACCTAGTGTCGAATATGGAAACCTTTTATTCTTTGGAATCATTGATCTGGTAAAATTTGAAATTTGTACTTTTATATTGATATCTGGAATAGATTGTATACTTGATTGTATAAACTTGTCATAACCCAAAGAAAAATTTGCAAGAATTTGTCTTTTTTTTTTTCCTGGGGGGGGAGGGGTTGATTATTGGAAAAGTTTGCCAAGGATTGAGTCCAAAATTTCACAAATGCAAAGCATGCATTCTGCTACCATACTACATGCCCAGTCCAGAAGCTGAAATTTAAAAAAAAAAATTTTTTTTTTTTTTGGTTGGTTGGTTTTGACTTTGGGGCCCCACCTGACTGCATTCAGGTATTACTCCTGACTCTGCACTCAGAGATCACTCCTGGTATGGGTCACAGTAACATGTGGAGTGCTGGATATTGAACTTGTGTCAGCCCAAGCAAGTGCCCTACCTGCTGTACTCTTGCTCTCTCCAGTCCTTGTGCTTTTATTTTTTTAAACATCAGAGTACAGTATTTAAAGTTTAAGTTGTTTGTTCTATTAATTTCATTATTTTTATTTTATTACATTTAAGTGTGGATGTTGGTGTTTGGCCACACGCAGGCCATGCTCTGGGTCTGTTCCTTACTGTGCTCAGAAGTGACCCCTGGCAGAGATTGGGGATTCCTTCTGTGGTGCAGGGGATTCTAACCCTGTTGGCTGGATGGAAGGCAAGGGCCTTAACTCCTATGATATCTAATTGGCCACTGATTTTATTATTTTTAATGTGGGATTATATTTCTTGTATTTAAGGACATACATTCTTTTTCTTTTTCTTTCAAGTTTGACATGAAATTTTAATTGCGCAAAGCAGTACAAAAAGCTATAGTTGCAGAAACAAACTAGCATTGATGCATACAAATATATTCTCTTTTTCATAAAGGTCTGAAATTTATAGTTATTTTGGCATGAAATTGGAAAGTACACAGCTTGATCATGTAACAGTCATTTCAGTAGCTAACCATTCTGAAATTTGTTCAATAGCTAACAACTCGGGCTGATCTTATTCTAGTTACTCTCCAGCTCATTAACCATCAAGAAACTATATTATACTTGGGGCCAAAAACAGATTCTAGTATGTTTTTATATTTTTTTCTTTTTTGCAATCATAGAAGTGCTTTACTAAAGAGTTTGTGCTAATAGCTATCTTTGACATCATACTGTTGGTATTATTAGCTCTCTGCAAAAGATGTCAGTGAAATAAGCATGGAAACGAGCTTTGAGTCTAAGAGTTAAAGAATGTACAGTCTTCCAGTGACATTCTGATTATGATATTTGGGCTAGGAATCAATTGGGAATAAAATTTTACTACTTCTCATGCTTTTTAAACTTTGATGTTTAAGTCAACTTCAGTATTCCAAATATTATACCAGCATTTCATAAATACGTGACTAATAAAGATAGAGAAGTGATACATTTGGAGTAGAAGTAGTTCATTAGTAAAGAAAAGCTGATTTCTTTTAAAGAACTGATAAGAGTGCCAACAGCTGTCTTTAATGGCTATTTTAACTCATTGAAATCTGGCATATTAGATTAAGAGTTGTGGTTTAAGGGGACAGAACCATAGTATGGTGGGTTAGGCATTTGCCTTGCCTGCTTCAGTCCCCTGTCACCCCATACAGACCCCAGTGCACTGCCAGGAGTGATCCCTGAGCACAGAGACAGGGGTAAGTCTTGAGCACAACCTGATAAGGTTCCCCCCCCCGCAAAAAAAAAAAGTTTAAAAAAAATTAAAAGTGATTCAAAAAATCATGCTTTGGTTCAAACAAAATGACAGGTTTTAGCTATCTCTGAGAAGCCGAGGCAACAGTAGCTTCTTTTATTTTAAAGAATTTGGAATATTTTAAAATTTGAGCTAGAGAAATAGTAAGAGTTTTGTAGAAATGAAAATATTTGCTTTTAAGGGCTAGAAGGTATATTAAACTTTGTCTTTAAACTCATATTTTAGAAGTAATCCCATTTCCCCAAAAGAATCCCAGATAACCTTCTCTTATACTCATGGTGCAATGACCGAAAATCACCAAGTTAACATTGGCAAGATCTCCTATTATCTAATATGTATACCTTACTTTTTGTCAGTTGTTCCAATCATGTACTTTTAAGGAAACTCAGTTGTTTTTCTTAGTTTGGACAGCACTTCAGTCTTCGTTTTTTATTGCCTTTCAAAACTGATCAGTTACTTTGTAGACTTATCTCACAGTTTGGATTTCTTTTGTACTTCATCCTAATTGTTTTATCTTGCATTTTGGACAGAAATCTTCAGAAATGTTTTGTCCTTTTCTGTGCTTCATATCATCAGGCACATGATGATATTGATTTGTCCTTTATAGATTCTTCCTTTGTAATAAATATTTCATAGTTGTTTTGGGACTGTCGTTTTTTCTCCTCATTTTCACCTACCTGGCCTTAATTAATTGTTACTATGATGCTTGTCTCCTAGAGATCGTCTGATTTCTTTTTTAAAAACGACTTGAGATATCCTTTTAGGAAGAACATTCTTAATTGTTTATTCATTTACTTTTGCCAATATGGACGCATGGTTTTTTTTTTTTTTTAATTCTTCAGGGGTTTCGGGTGGGTTTTTACTTGTGTCTGTATTCTTGGAATATTATAAACAGTTGAGTCATTGTGAGAGAAATTCGATCAAGAATCCAAAGTAACGTATCTGGTCTTTAGGACCTCGGTTTAGGTGTAACCAGTATGGTGGTGGTATTTTTCCTTACTCCTTAGGTGTGAGGTGCTTTGATGCACTTCCTCCTAAATGTAAGCTTCGTCATGTAAACTCCACGTCTGTTGTGTAGGGGAGGCAGTGGACTCCTGGAGCCAGCAGGTCGGTGGCGGAGCCTTTATTAACGCTTTGGTGCTTGGTCTCCCCCTCCCCTCCCAGCCGCTAGCATTTCCGGGACGTAATTAGCGGTGCATTTATAAATGCGAGTGGCCTGCCCTTCTCCCTTACGCACTTTAATTTGCTCTTGGCATCTGAAACATGCGCTGGCAATTAATTAGCGTTTAGCACTTCTCTTTCCAAGCTGCCAGATTCTTTTAAATTATGCCTTAAGTTTCTCATCGGCTCAGATTTTATGGGCAAAATGGTTCCTTCCCCCCCCCCCCCCCTTTGCGTGGGCAGCCGTGAGGCTTCCAGCAGTACGATTTGGCAGCGTACGGCAGTTTTGAGTTTAAAACCAATGGGCTCCTCGTCGGCGCCGCACTTCTGCCGCTTGCGCACCTCGGGGAAGAGGCGGCGAGCGGGGAAGTAAGGTCCTTCCTCCAGCAGAGGGTCCCCCCTTCCCGCGCGCCCGGCCCGCTCGGCCGCCGGTCCGCCCGCCGGCCCGCCCGCGGCCGCCGGGGTTAAGGAGCCCCTTCCTGCCGGGCTGGCCGCGGGCGCACCGCCCCAGCTGCGAGCGCCGCCCGCCGCCCGCGCCCCGCCCCGCCCCGCCCCGCCAACAACCGCGGCTCTGATTGGCCCGGCGCTTGTCTCTTCTCTCCTCACAGCCAATCGCGCCGGGCGAGGAGCTCTTGGTCTGGTACAATGGGGAAGACAACCCCGAGATAGCAGCTGCGATTGAGGAAGAGCGAGCCAGCGCCCGGAGCAAGCGGAGCTCGCCCAAAAGCCGGAAAGGTAGGAACCCGCCGTCGCCTTCTCGAGGCCAGCCCGGCCGCCGCCGCGCCGCGGGACCGGGCCGGCACCCGCGGCTCTTGGTGACCTTTTCCGGACTCGGCTCGGGCCCCGCGATCCCCCCCCTCACCCCCACTCCCCCCCCCCCTTGTCCCGGCCCGCTGCTGAATCACGGCGCCGGACGCCGCGCTCGGCGCCTCCGAACTTGGGGCCGAGACGTCGCAGCCAGAAAGTGACGGCCCGCGCGAGCGCCGGCGGGCTCGGCCGGGACCAGTTGTCACTTCGCTCGGCGCACGTCGGAAATAGCTGGACTCGGGGCGGGAGCAGCGGTAAGTCAGCGCAGTCGGTCCGGAGCCGCGCTCAGCCCGATCTCGGCACGCCTCGCCTTAGCGAACGCGTCACGCCGTGGACGGCCCGAGTGACATTCCCAGGGTGCAGATTCGGCGTTCTCGAGTCCGGGCCGCCCCGTGCCGGGAGGGTCGAGGGGGCGCGGCGGCGGCGGGTGGTGGGTTCCCGCCCCTCGCCCAGCTTGGGCGGGGAAGCGTCGGGCCTGGTGGGCTGCGCTGACGGACTGACAACTCCCCGCCCGCCGGCGCCCCGCGCCCCGCGCCCCGCGCCCCGGGCCGTGCCACGCCACGCCACTCGGCTGCACGCGGGCCTGAGCGCGGCGCAGCGTGGCCGCCCCGCCCTGTGCGGCCCGGGCCGGGCCCTGCCGCCCCGCCACTCCTCCACGCCGCGCCGCGGGCCGCGCCGGCCCGATTGCAACACTCGGCGGCCGGCTGGGGAGCAGCGGGCGGGCGGCGGGCGGCGGCCGAAGGTCTTCTGCACGCCCGAGACCGTCCCGAAAGGAGGCCGCGCGCGGAGCCGCGAGCCGCGGGGGGCCCCGATCGGCGCTGCCTCCCGCGACCCAACTCGGCGAGTTTTGTTGAGCGATGTTGAAGCGCAAAAAGGCGGCGCGTGGCCGCGCCCGGGAGCGCGAGGAGCGCGTCTCCGGGCGGGCCGGGCGCGCTGCAGCCGGCCTGCTGACAGGTTGCCCGCGATGGCGCCGCGGCCGGGAATTGCGAGCCGCTTTCGCGGCGCCCCGTTTGAATGCTTGCCAGCGCACGGGCCCGCGGCTTCTTGTCCACGTACATCCCTTTTGTTTTTATGTCCCTTTCATTTCATCTTTGCGTGCCCGACGGTAGGTGGTGGTGGTTGTTTTTTTTTTCCCCTTTTGTGGCCGTTTGAACTAACGAATACCTCCATTTCTCAGAACTTGCTGGGCGGCTCGTGAAGTTCTGCTTTAAATAAAATGGTAAACTTGATTTTCCGAAATAGGTGAAGATATTTTAAACGCAGGCGTTCAGAAGGTCGTTCACTTTTTTTTTTTTTTACATGACATTTGCTTTGTATTTCACAGAGTAGCATGAATAGCCAACTCTTCCAGAACAGGTTCTTGGCCCCTGAGGAAACCTGTGCTCTCTGATTATTGCGCTTGATTTTTGTAGCAGCTGTGGACCTGCGAAAGCTTGGCTAGTCAATGGGAGTTTCCATGTCTTTATTTGGATTTCACATAATCGAACTTGCTGTTTTATTTTCTGTTCGTTTTGTTTGTAACTAATGTCACCATCTTTTCTCTCTCGTAAGTAGTGGTTTGAGGGAAAAAAAAAATCTTTGCTTTGCCATTTAGCAAAATAACGTACTTAAATAGATGCATAGCTCAAAATCAGCTTCACTTTCAAGATGATTTGCACGCTTTTACTGTGCAAGTTTAGAAGCTTTCATTATCTTTAGCTTTTATTTATTTTTTTTTCTATTTTGTGAATTGGATGTGGAGAAGAATGCAGACATTTTTTTGTCTTCTCAATGTGATACATGCACGCAAGGAAGTTACATGTCTTTCATAACTGCCTAGGTTGCTAGGCTTTTATATTGAGTCAAGTAGTTAGTATTTTGTATTTATAACTACTCTGGGCAGCATAGGGCCCATTGAATGAATCTTAGGTTTTAATTAAAATTCTTGCATGAAACTCACTCTCGGAGCCCTGTTTTGAACAGCTTATTGGTTAAGAGCCTTATTTGCTCTTTACGACCTAAAGTCTAGGAGTGTTTAAATAATGACTCAAACTTCTTTTCTTGTTCTTAATTTTACTCTCAAAGTAGTTCATAGCTTGCAGGATTTGAAATTGAAGACTTTTAATGTTAACCTAGAACTATTTAGGTCTTACATATTACCTCAGATGTTTACATATCTGTCCAGGTAGTGATGTCATTAAGAGTAAATTAGTATAAATTGTTTTCAGTAGCAGTGTTAATTTAGCATTTCTGAAAGCCACATTTGAAGACTGCAGTCACAGGTAAGTTGACCTACCTTCATTTTAGTGAGGCAGGCGAAGAGAAACAAAGGACAGAATTCTCAATAGTTCTGGACCATGGCTCCTTCGCATGACAGCTGTTCAGCCTACAGCTGTGCATTGCATGTGGTGCCTTTCAGAATTCAGCAAATTGCTGGTAGGGTTTAGGAGGGATGTTCTGGGTAGTGAAAAACCTTGATTCTTTCACCTGCAGTGGGGCTGCTTTTTTCTTTCCCTCATTCATTCTTCAAACTACTGTTTGGTAAACTGCTACCTTGTGCCAGCCATGCCCGCTAAGTTGCCTGATGTGATGGCAAGCAAAAAGGAAGCAGTGAGGCATCTGGTGCTTGTAGTTCAGGGGCTATTTAAGAATAAAGACTAAGTTGCTGATCAATAACTAGTTGACTTATAATAGACCCTGCGTATGTATTCATTGATTGACAAAGATTCATACCTAAATCTGTAGTGGAGGAAAAGAACACAGTGCTCCAAGAACACAGCTCATATTGTATCTGCCCAGAGAGCATGAAGTTTTGCCATGGGCCAAATATGTACACACATTAGATATTTCCAACTGGAATAGAATTAAGAACTCAACTTTTGTAATTCAGCTTAATTTATGACATGTTAGAACAGTCCCTATAATGAGATTGGACAAAAGTTACTTGAGTGGGACAGATTATATATTTAAGATGGGGGATGGGGCACATTAGTGTTAAATCTTTCAGGTTTTTAGAATATGAGCCATAACATTATTATCTGTGAAATAACGTAGAAAGACCACACTTACAGGTATTTGCGCTCTTTCCCACCTCTGCCTCCTGTTTGTTTCTCAGAAGGGAGGGATTAAATTTGCTTGTTGGCAATAAAAAATGAATGTTGGCAAATACCCATTCTAAATATGTATTATAATACTGGAATGTGTTGTTGCCCTGCTCTCTCTTGACTCTCTGAATGTCACCTGAAGTTCTTAACTAAACAATAGTGACTTTATCAAATGGGCATAATGAAAGGACTGAAAAATTTGGTCCTTTTTTATTTTTAAGGTAACATGTTTTATAAAGTTCATAATGTTCGAACATCACCAGTGTTAATTCACCTCCACCAGTGTCTCAAGTGATATAGAAGTGGAAGCCTATCGAAATTTAGAGCCAGTTTAAGGAAGTAAGAGATGCATATGCCAAATAACAATCTGAGGCAGTTTTTTTGAAGTGCTGAACTAATTTTATAGGCAGAAGGGCTACTAAAGTTAAGCAGAAGAATTAGGGAATTCTGTGTTGGAATGATTGGGAGCCTGTAAAGGGTGGCGGGATGGGGACATTCGAATGCAAGACAGTATTCTGAGGTATCTTAGGGGGGGTCACAGAAATTGTTAGTGGATGACTGTATATCCTATATCCTGTTACTTAAGTGTTTTAAGTGTTGGACACTTCTAGGAGCTGAAATTATAGTAGGGAACAAAAATGATTAAGTTCCTTCCCTCAGGAACTGACCAACTGACCAAGACTAGTCCTGTTTTGTTAAAGTGTGTGTGAGGTGGGGAGTTGGAGTGTGAGGTATGGAGTGACTGATGGTGTGCAGACACCTTTTCAGAGGTGGTGGCAAAATGAGACTGATGTCTCAGAGCTCCAAGAAGAGGGAACAGCTGGATGGGTTTTGTTTTTTTGATTTAAGAGCCACACCTGGTGGTGCTCAGATCTTATTCCTTGCTCTGTGCTCAGGGATTGCTCTTGGCAGTGTTTGGGGGGGACCATATGTAATGCTAGGGATGGAATTGGGGTGAGCAAGGCAAGCAGGTTCCTTAACACTTTCTCTCCCTCTCCATCTCTCTTTCTCTCCCCCCTCCTCCCCTGCCTGCCCTCCCCTCTCTCCCATCTCCTAGCTAGGTGTTCTATTAGCAACTTGAGAAGTTTGCTAGGATGGTGCATAGTGAGAACAATCTAGAAACCCACACGAGAAGTTTTGAGTTAAGAAACTACATTGTGCAGAAGAAGTTGATTGACATCCCCCTAACACACACACACACACACACACACACACACACACACACACACACACACACACACACACACACACACACACACACACACACACACACACACACACACACACTAGTGCTGGGTTGGCAGGAAAGTTTGCCAGGAAGATTAAAACATCCAGAAGGAGTTTATGATCTATTTAATTTTAGCTCAGTGTAAGTCAGATTTTATGGAGGCTTTTAGTTAATGTGTATATAGGGTGCAGGATGGGATTCAGAATGGGGTGGGCAAGAGGGTACTTTTTGAAATGAAGATGGTGGTATCGTGATTATGAAGTAAGGCTTGGTCTTGCACAGGGAATTAAGGTGAGAAAAAGAACTTCATATGCATTGAGAGGAAAAACTCACAGATCCACTGCTAGACAGTAGAAAACAGAAGGTATGAGAGCCTCTCATGGGTAGAGGTAGTGAGGTATTGCAGTAAAACATAAATAAGTAAATGTCGATGAGGTGAATAGTTCTTGGCCTTCTCCTGTGGTGGTTATACTGTCTCCAGATGGGGAAATGGACACACACAGAGACTATCTTGTCCAGTGATTATCAGAGATAACATTTGTACCCAGGTTTTCATGCCATTCTACGATTTTCTGCGGTTTTCCTTCTCACGTGTAGGCACGGTAAACATAGAAGGAATCTTTTGTTGACAACATAGTGGACTGTAGTGGCTTCTGTAGTGGTTGATGTCCTGACCTTAGAAGTGGCTGACAGCTCAGTTTCAGACTCCTTGGGCAAATCTGAAAGACGAGCTTGGCTCCACAGGCAAGCAGATGGGCCCTGAGAGCAGGTCTTCTGCCTACTTTACTGACAGTTGTTAGTGGACTGGAGTAAGGAGTGGGTGCAGTTGGAGATGGAGACATTACCGTGGGGTTTGTTGCAACTGGACTCAAGTGAATGTGGTCCTCCTTGGCCTCTCCTGTGCTCTGGCAGCCTTTTCATGAGTGGTGGCTTATGGAGCATTGAAATACCCCATCTTAGATGGGACTGTGGCCTGCCCGGTTGCCCCATGTTTCAAAGTAAGACAGGTTACTTGGGAAATAACCGGGTGAAAAGAGATGTGTGCTCCTGAGAGAACATGGGCTTCTCCAGAGTGAAAAAGCAAGCAGGATGCATGAGACATTTCTCCAAAATGGGGAAATGAGCCCTATAGTAAGAAAGTATACATCTCAGGGGAAGGTGTGACCAGATGTACCTGTTTTTAAAAGTTGAGTGTATCTTAATACTTTTCCAACAGTTGGAATTAGGAATTTTTTTTCTAAATCTTAATTCTGCTGCTACTGAACTGCTTAGATTTAGGTCTGTGAATTGGTTGATCATATTGTGATTGTATATTTTCTCTTTAAGAAATCAGGTAAATAAAATATTTTATTGCATTTTCAAGAATATTAAATGTACTTGTATAGTAGGAAAAAATTGTGTTCTGTTTATACTTGGTAGTTATTCTGGTTCTCATCTAAATTGGAAGATAAGACTTATCTAATATAGATGGATAGGTGTGATATGATTAACTTTTCTAAAAGGCAAATATAACGAGTCTATTCTGGTGAGATTAAAATAGTTGGCTTTTTAAATGCAGTTGTAATTTGTAACAGAAATAATACCAGTTTGCTGTGTTTCTCTTCGCGATGAATCCCAGGTTCTTTCTCTAAATTAAGGACTACTTATTTGGGTTTATTTGGTTTTTGTTTTTGAAGTCACTGAATTTTTTTTAGGTACTTACAGCCTGGTTATAGGTGGCTGTTAGCACCACCTATTTTCTGTTTCTGGGAGAATTACAGATGAGAGAAGAGCAGTTTTAGGTAGACCACATGGTACGCTTGGCATTTAGGTTATTCCTATTTTATGTGCTGTCAAATACATATGATATATATATATGTATGTATCCTTTTTTAAAAAAAAAATAGCAGTGCATAGGGCTACCCTAGGCAATACTCAATCTTTTGATGCTGGCCTGATAGGTTTGGTGCTTGGAAGCCCCCAGGATCACCTCTGGCAGTGCCAGGGATCAAACTCTGGGCTCTGTGCTTGTAAAGATTATTCTCTCGCACTTTGAACTGTCTTCCAGGTGCCTGAAAAACAATTACATTGTTTCTCAAAGTGAAAAAAAAGCAAATACTGAAAGTTTCATCCCTCAAAATAAAACCTGTGTTAGCCATAAACATTCTTGGCTAAAATCATTCATTTCAGTGTATTTTCATGTAAATATATATTATGGTTTGACATCTGTGTATCTTTAAGATGTGATGGATCTCTGCTTTCTTATATAGAAACTGTCAGTTAATCCTATGTAGCATTCATTCTTGAGTCCCTAGTTCTGTTGCTTGCTGTGCCACATCTTCTGATACTCAGAGGGATTATGTGGTTTGCCCAAATTTACCCAACTACTTAATTACTTGACACTGTCTTGCCTAAATCAATTTTTTATTTGTGCTGTCTCTTAGGAGAACAGTTACACTGATTAAGTAGCAGTACTCTGTTGGATTTGCTATTTACGCAAGATGAATTTTCTCTATTCACTTTAAAATTGCCCACTTTAGTCCTAAATAATAAAGGACTGAACTCCTCTATTTTAGAAAACTGAACTATGTCAAGAACTAGACATTTTAGTTATTTTTAGTTTGGATTTCTGGTTTTAATATATATCTTTGAGCACCTCACACAAATAGTTTTTTAAAACATTAATATTATGTTTTTATTCATTGTTCACTGTTCTCTGTTAACTTTTTTCAATGGTGTATTTGCCAGTTTGGGCTTTTTAACGTTCATTCCTCAAGTTTTATGTTGATTTTGAGATCAGTTTAGAAACATCAGGAAAAAAGTGAGACATTGCTTTTGCGTAACTCCCTCTGCAGTGCAGATAACAGAGAACTTGCATCTTGGAATAGAGAGCTCTCTTTGTTTTATTGATGATATCAACAAACTGATGGCATATTCTTCCTCTTCTGCTCCATTGGTTTTTTGTGTGTGTATGCGTGAGAATGACTAGAGTACATTTCAAATAAAAAATTTTGAGGTTTTTATAAATGTTTATTACTGGTCATGAATTTGTTTTAATTAATGTATAGTAAAAAATGCAGTGTAGAAACTAAGTGCAGTTCTGGTTTGTTTGATTAGTTTCTTTCTCTGTCTTACGATGTAACACAAATCAAAGACAGGGATTTTGTTTTGTCAAAATGTTTATGGGGGCAAGAAGGAGCACTCTATTTCTTTGTCTTTAGGAGAACCTCAGTTGATGCTGTACCTTTTGAAGAGGTTTTGTTTGCAGATAAAACTGTTCCTACTCTAGTGGATTGACTCATTCTGGATAAAAATCATGAAACAAAGTGAAAGGAATTGCCCTAACCTGTCCCTAAGCACTGTTGAATTTTCAGAATAAGGAGCAAAGGTTGATTTCTTAATTGTATTTTTCTACAGTAGGATAAGGAGGGGAGAGTGGAGAAAGAAAGGGGAGAAGTGTTTTTTGTCTTTTTTTTGTTTTTAACTTTGATTTCACAGCAAAATAATACTGCCTTTTCTACCTAAAACATTCACTGGCAGAATTTTATTTTTCATTCTTTAAATATTTAGCAAGTCTTGAACACCTTGCCCTGCTTCTACATCTTGATGAGTGCATAGTAAGACAGACTATTATTTAGTTATCTGTGCTTTTATTTTATTTCACATTCCTTACACATTATATTTTCTGCTGTACCCTTTTCTCCAAAAATCAGAAAACAGTAAACTTTAAAAGGCTAAAGCTTGGAGCATATGTTGTGAAAAAGTTCTGGACAATTAAGGGTTAGGAGACTAGAAAATTCTCAGCATTCTGAAGCAATTACTGAATCTATTTCCTCTTCTCATGTTTGTGGGTTATGATCCTGAAATTAAAGAACATTTTTGGTGGATTTTTAAAAATTTTATTAAAAACTTTTTCAAAAGTTGAGACATTGTGTTTTGCAAAGTTATTCATGATTGAGTTTCAGGCTTTCAGTGTTCCAGCATCAGGCCCTTCAGCATCAGGTTCTCCCTCAGTGTCCCCAGTTTCCTTCCCGCCCCCTCTCCCCCACCGTCAGAGGTAGCATTTTTCCCCCAACTTTTCATCACTGCAGTTTACAGTGCTGTTACTCATATGAATTCATGCATTAAGCTTTACTACCTTCCAGCACTCCTCCTCTTCTACCATTGCTGTAGTGTAGTTCTCCCAAGCCCTGCCAGAAGTGATCCCTGAGCGCAGCCTGGTGAGGCTCCAAAATAGAAAAGCAGTGATACTGTGTGTAGTATATAATACTATGATTTCCCTCTGTGGGGACCATATACGATGCCTGTGATTGAACCCTGGTTGACCGTGTGCTAGGCAAGCACCCTAGCTGCAGTGCTATTGCTCTGGCCCCCAAAATTACCAGTTTCTAAGATAAGTTTATGATATCTGAAATCCTTTTTTATTTGGTACCTTCAAAACTTTTTGTTTTATTAATTAGTGTTTGAATAATCAAAACTTAATTTCACTCTTAATGGTTTTAGTTGTATGTTACCAGTTACGAGTGTAGTTGCAGATTTATCTTTGATTAAAAAGTAAAAAAATATCTTAGACTGTAATAGCCCTTTTCTCCTTTATTTCTCTTAAAGCTAAAGTGATAAACAGTCTTTTTTCTCTTCTAATTATAATCCTCCTTTTTGGTATAGTCTTTTGTAGGTTTCCTGAGACACACCGCATGCCACAAAAATGAGGGCAAACTGGTTTGTTCACCTGTGTTTTGAACCCCCAAACTGAATTATGTGCAATGTTTAAAGTTACAATGCAGTTTAGAGTGGGCCACTACACAATTTCTGTGCCTTTTGATATTTTCCTACTCTGTCTTAAGTTCAGTTTTTATTCTTATCACATGAGGTAAAGGATATAACTTTCTGTAACTGTACGTGTGAGAGAGGTATTGGATTTGAACCCAGGACCTCATATATGATTCATATGTTCCTCCACTGAGCCACACCACTGGCTTCTATGTTTCTGTTTTTATTGCCAGAGTTTTTTGAGATTCTGTTTCTGTGTAGAATACAGTAACTATTGCCTTAAAGCTATGCTGAACAAGGGCTATGCTGAACAAGGTTCCTATGCTGAACAAGGACTTCACTGCCCTCCATTGCTTGCCTCTGAGCAGGTTATTATTGGCTTGGGGAGTCTCATATTTCTCTCTGCCAGGTTCATAGTATAGGGAGCATGGTGCTAGTTAGTTGCAGATAAAATCTTTTACATAAGCAATAACCTTCTTGTCTATACATTGTGGATTGTAATTTGTAGAATTTAATCACTGGAGTTGATATTACAGATCCCTCTCACTGGTGTCCAAAACAAATAATAAAGAGGAATAACTATCTGTAGACTTGCTGGTTCAAATTTTCAGTAAAGGGCTTTAGATTTCAAATCAGCTTGTTTTAGTTTTATTATTTGCTAAATATATTATCCTAGGAACAACCTTAGGGTGCTTAGGTGTGTTCATAGGAGTATAAGATTAAAGGATAACTTTGACTCTTAAGCTTAATACCTGCTTGCATTTTTTTATTTCATCAGAATAATATATTAAAATTCAGTTTAGAAAATAATGAAAATATTTCATGTGAAAAGATAATTTTAGGATTGCAGTAGAGTATCACTGTACCACTGTATCACTGTCATCCCATTGATCATCGATTTGCTTGAGCGGGCCCTTTCTGAGCAGTAGGGTAAATCAAGAAAAAGTCATGGTTAACACTTTGTGACCCTCTTCAGTTTAAGCCAGATTATGTTGTCTAAATCTTATAGACAATTGTTAAAACATACATGGTAAGTTTTGTATTTATGTCTATAAGATTATTCTCTTTTGTTTTGGGTTTTGCATACCTAGAGGTACTCAGGGACTATTGATGCTTCGGACTATTGATTGCCCCCTGGTGATACTCAGTGCATCATAAGTGATGCCAGGGTTGTAACCAGGATGGGCCACATGCAAGGCCAGTGCTTTTATAAGCCCTGTCGTCTGTCTCTGGTCCCCAACTTGGATTTCTATTCATATTCTATACAGTGCATAAACTGTATTACTTGGGCTTCACTGTTGACTTTTGTTTTAAATACAACTAGATCAGTATTTTTCTTTGCAGATGGACAATATAATGAGCCATGAAATGGGTGTGCGTGTGGTATGGGGAATGGGAATGCTGCTGACCTAGCTATTCATACTTTGCTTGGAATTGTATAATATACGGACTTGATGATGTTACAACATAGACCTTCAATTGGGAAACAAGATCAAACCCTAGCATCCCATCTCCTTAATAGCATTAAAATTTTATATGTTTGGATTCATCAGTTTACCTGTAGAATCTGCAAAATGAGGATGAGATCCTACAACCTCATAGGCACATGCTTGGCTTATTGACCCTGGTTCATTCCATTGTAATTGGTAGGTACCATGAAAATGATTTCTGTAGAGTTTAAATATCTATTTTTTGATTTATCAATATCAAGGCAGTTTTTGGTCTTAAAAAGAGCAGCAGTCTCAACATTTTCTAACATGTTCTTTTAAATTCTTATATTTTGCTTTGGTGATTCTTGAGATCAGTAGGTGGTAAAATAGGTAAATGTAAAGGTCTTCTTTGGATCTACAGCTATCACAGCACTAGCGACTTGCTTCTATCTAATTCTCATTAGTTCCCAGATTGGAACATCTGTGATCATATAGATTGGTGGTTTAAATAGCTCTTTGAATTTGTATTTTTGCACATGCCTGAGCATAACTAAGCATCTCTCACTTTTGTTCTCAGAATATAGGGTTTATTGTTATTTTTCCTGTTCTTTTGTCATACCTTCCTGTAGTCTAAACAGTTTATGACTTTGTTGATTGTCAACCACTTTTTTGTGGGTACCTTTTTTTTTTTTAGCTATAACCAGATAACCTTGAAGGTAACTTGGGGAGCAGTTAAGTTTTGTATATTGACAGATAAAGAAATTTATGATTTTACTACTTTCTGAATGTGAAATCAGGAGAAAATGAAAGTCTAGAAAGTAATTTTCTTAAGAGGACCTACTAATTGGGTTGACTCTGTCCGTTTTGAAGAAATAAATATCTTTATGATCTACCCTGTTTTTGTTGAGTACAATAAGGGGTTCAGACCATACAAAAATACAGGGCATGCTTGAACTAACAATTTGATTTTGTAGTAAACACAGGAGTCCCCCAAAAGTTTTGTCTGTCTTTTTGTCACCACTTAAGGAGACAAGCCGGAGGATTTTATTCAGTACTCAAAAGTGGTCTTGGGTCTCCTTACTGGAAAATTATCATTTATTAAGGCGAATAGTGTGTTGAATTTTAAAAATTGAACAAGCAATATAATCAGTGTACTATAGTAGGGATGCTGGTGACTCAAAATTCTCATTTCCTTTGCCCCCGCCCCTTCCCTCCCCTCATTTAAGCTTCTGGCCTTGTTGGACTTGAGTATTTTTCTTTTTCTTTTCTTTTTTTTGCATTTTGGGTCACACCCAGTGATACTCAGGAGTTACTCCTGGCTCTGCGCTCAGGAATTACTCCTGTTGGTGCGTAGGGGACTACATGGGATGCCGGGGATTCAACCTGGGTTGGCCACTTGCAAGGCAAACACTCTGTCCGCTTTCCTATTGTTCTGGCCCCAAGACTTGAATATTTCTGTACCTGGGTGGGATCCCAGGTGATGAACAAATGAACAAAACAAATAAACAAATGGGTAAATTTGAAATTGGTGGGAGCAGAAGACATTGTCTTGGTGAGAAAAGAAACATACGTTCATGATTTAGATGACTCGGCCTAAGGTTTCCAGTATTTGTTTAGTAGAACTTGCCAGGTAATTCTTAAAATTTATCTCACCAAGTTTGTGCCAAATGTACTGTGCAGTGTTCTCTGGGCACATTGTCTCATTTTCTTCTCCCTAGTATCAGGTGTTGTCACCAGTATGTATCAGTAGTCATTAACAGATGGGAATTAATCTGTTAATATAATTAATTTCTCTTTAATTGAATCATGGCTCACCTGCAATTTAATTTTAGTGTTGCGATCCTGCCGCCCTTTGAGGACCAAACTTAACTCCAGGACCACCTTTATTCAGAGTTGCTATCTCAGTATTGGGGCAGCAGAGCAGAATGGAGTCCAGTATCTTATTTTAGTTGGGGTCAGCTCTTAACAGCAAAATGTGTGATGTGGGGGTCATAGGGACCTTTCTGGAATTGGAGCAGGTGAAATGAGTTTCTGGCTTGAGAGCGAGATCCTTTCTCCCAGCACTGACCCTGGCCCAGGAGGCACAGCTGTTTCAAATCCCAGCCCTTTGTGAGCCCTTCCTCTTTGTTCCCTGGGGACATTGTGTTATCCCTGCTTTGGCAAGAGATAGACAGGCATCCGTTCCAGAGCAAAACTGGATAATCCTTAGAGATTAGCACTGAGAAATTTAGTGTTTCTAAAAGATTACTTTAAATCTATGGCCATACCACCCTGAACTAGCCAGGTCTCCACTACTTGTGAATAACTTCGGAAAAAGTGGAGACCAATAGCTGCACTCCTGAGGATCCTTCCCTCCTGGGTATAATGGATTGGATGTCTATTTCCATCATGTTATTCGCCCCTTCTGCCTTCCTACTTTTTACTCCTGACCCCTTACTGCTTCCTTCCTTCCCACTTTATGGGCACAGACACTTTTCTAGCTGTATGTATATGTACATATACTCAGATATCTGTGTGCGCATAACAAATTATATCACTGTCACTAAAACTAACCAAATTATATATAGGAATAAAATTGTTATCTAGCCAGATAAAACTTGGGCTCAATTTAAATAGTATTCTGATATAGTTAGTGCATATCAGAATGAAATGTGCTGGGAACCGTCTAGTAAAATTTTTCTTTTTAAATTCTGGGTGGAAATTTGGATCTCAACTCAGATGTAATTTATAAAAAATAAGTAACTTCAGGTGAATATTTTAGTTCTGACTTTGCTTCTTAAATCTAAAAGACAGCTGTGGCAATTTGGGATTTATCAAAGTGAGAAAATTTGTGCTGGGCCATAATAAAACACCAATGCATGCATAAGCCCTCAGAGGTTCAAACTTTTTTTTTTCTTTTTTTGGGTCCCACCCGGCGATGCTCAGAGGTTACTCCTGGCTCTGCACTCAAGAGTCACACCTGGCAGTGCTCAGGGGACCATGTGGGGTGCTGGGAATTGAACCCAGATCAGCCACGTGCAAGGCAAAACGCCCTACCTGCTGTGCTATCGCTCCAGCTCCCTTAAACATTTTTCTTTGGAGCCTTGATGTGCTAGCTTGTGAATTCAGGTAGACACATCGGCTACCAAAAGGAGCCACTGACTAAGATAGTGACTAAAGCAGTAGTCTTAGAAGGAAATGATGAGGTACTGTTACAGTGGTATGAAGAGTCTTAAGTCCCCTATTTCAGGGGCTGGAGAGAAAGTATAGTGGGTAAGGTGGGGTTCAATCTCTGCTACCTCATTTGGCCCCCGAGCACCAACAGGAGTTATCCCTGAACACCACTAGGTATGGCCCTAAAACCAAAAATAAAGTAAAATAAAAGTGCCTTATTTCAGTGTTGAGTCAGGTGATTTTATAGTTTAAAAATTCTCTTGTTTGTTTTATTTTATTTTAAATATTGGGACGACCCCTGCTAATACTCAGATTGGTGGTGCACAGAAACTGCCTGGAAGTATTGCAGAGTGGAATGCAGTGCCTGAGAGCAAATACTGGTCTTAAACTTTGCTAGGCATATGGTTTACCACTTGAGTTATTTCCCCAGACCAAAATTCTTGGTTTTATACATGCATTTCTTAAATCTCTACCAAAATGTCATATATATAAATTCCATTGCCTAATTCCTGCTTTATTAGAAGAAGCAAAATAAATGCTGGCAAAGAATATTCTTCATTGTTATCACAGTTGACCACATTGACAGACCTAGGTTCAGACCTGGGAGGCTTTCAGTATTAGTGTTTAAATTGGTTTTTTAAAATTTAAATAATGATGGGTAAAGTATAGTGAGATAAGAAAAAGAATACCTGGGTATGTAGATGTTCAAAGGATGAGACAGATTTAATTTATTGTTTGAAGTAATGTGAAGCATAGGAGGGAGAATTGATAGCAAAATTCTATAATCATGGTAATTGAATACAATATCTAGTGACTATTTAAAACCACTTATAAACCTCTATAAGGTTTATAAACACTTTGTTGCTGTGTCTCTTGTGGCTTTGGTGTTTCTGGTTTTTTTTATCTGGACACATACTTTGGGGTATACAGATGAGAGCTGAAGATTAAACATTCAGTACTTTTGCTGGCAAGGTAGAAAGGTAAGGCCTTACTAGTTTTGTAATTTCTGTTTAAAATTATCTTTTTTTTCTTCTCTGTGTACCCAAGTGTTCATTTGGAAAAAATAGGAAAATTTCTGTAGGGAACTATCAGTGTAACCATCAATAATCTTGTCACTGGGAGCCACCTGCCAATGTCTTATTTTTTCATTTTACATATACTGTAAATACAGTATTTGAGTATACACTGTAATCTGATACTATTAGTGATGTGGCTTGTCCATTGTTCTTGTGAGCATTTCTGTAAATGGAAAAGGAATGAGAGCCAGAGATAATACAGCAGGTAGGACATTTACCTTTCATGCAGCAGATCTGGGCTTGATCATGGGCACCACATGTAGTCCCCCCCCAGCCTGCCTCGAGTAAGCCCTGAGCATTGCCAGGTTGTGGTTCCCTCCTCCCCTGCAGCCGGAAAAACCACAGAAAACTAATAGTGCTGCAGATGTCTTGTCTCAGATTTCTATCTTGACTTTATATTAATTTCTGAGCATTAAACTTTGTTCCTAATTCATCAGGATATAATATTGTAACGTTTGTCACAGGTTCGGGGGCAGGGGAACCCTTTAGCTGAGAGTAACCAATTCTCTGGGGTGTGGCCGGCCCCTCTTGTTTTAGGGAGTTGCCAAGCACTGCAGCTTACTGCTTCTCTCCCTGTTCCCAGTCCTGGTTTGTTTGGCCACAGGGGACTGTCACCTGAACTAAAAGTAGGTAAGTTTTTTACTTCGCAGGTGCCAGTTCACTTTGAACATGTAAGATTTTCAGATTGTAGATAACATCTTTCCCGGAAAAATACTAAAATTAAAAAAGAAAAAAAACCAAAGCTGAATAAAACAAAAGCCTATGAGAACCCCAGAAATTAAAATAATTATAAACCAAAATAGGTTAGCATCTTAAGTTTGAATTTGCCAGAGTTTACTTATAAAGCCTTTTGCAGTACTGTAATTATCCAATCAGAGCCAATAAATGCCATTTTTTGAGGAACTTAAAACTTCCTTCAAGTGTGATCTTTGCTGTTCTTCTCTGCTTAGCCTGATGCCTAGCAGAGTGTGGGGAGCTGGGAATTCCCAGGGTGGGGGGGGGCAGTAGGGGGGAGCAGCTACACTTATGTACCCCTTGGCTGGGTGCAAGCATTTTAGGAATTTATGCTGTGAACTGTGGCTCTGAAAAATCTAGAACTTTTCCATTGTTTCTGTTGGAAGCCAAACCTAGCGTCCTGATTTAATACAATGAGCAACTTAAAACCAGAGGTTTTATGGTTTATAATTTGCCTCCAGGATTAGATAGCTTCTGATATATTTAACTACAGAAAAAGTCTTAGACTTGTACCCTGGGACTGAACACAATTTTTATTACTGTCTGGTGGAATTCTAAGTTACTATACGTGTAAAGATGTGTAGAAAATGGATAAGACATTACTTCTATCAAAAGCAACTGTCACAATACCTTACTGATTTAAACAGATTAATAGTGGACCTCGGGGGCTTGTTTTCCCTTGTGTCAGAATGACTGGTAATAAAAGGTACTTCTGATCATTCTGTAGATACACAAGATACACTCTACACAAGATATACCAGAATGTAATGGCAGACCTTGGAGAGCCTTTTTTATTGTGGTTTGGAGACACTGGTCTCTCTTTGGGCCTTTGCTCCTCCCTTATTGTTAGTGTCTCTAACGATAACTTCCAAGTCATTATCTTCTTCCATATACATACATAAAACATAAAGGGTATCAAAACACACTGATAATTGCTTGTGGAAAACTTACTTTAAAAAAACTGTTTCTAGTTTCTCTCTTCACATCATATCAGCTGCAAATCCTGAAACCACCACCAAATGTGAAACAGTGAGTGCTCAGGTATCTGTGTCCACTTTCAGAAGGCACATTTTCCGGGTTGTCTTTAGATAATGAGTGCTAGTATTCATTAAAGCCTCTTTTCGCACCTGATCTGTTGGAGATCTTGAGTGTCTGATAGATCATAGTAGATAATAAATCAGATGCGATAAAGTCCCAGTTTTGCTACGAACTCACTGTTAAATTCTACACAATTTGGGTAATGAGCAAAGCTCTAAGGTGTATTTGTGACATTTGAGGTACATACATAGACTATAAGAATTCTTGTTATCAAAATCTTGCTATTCTTTTAACTTTTAATGTAGCTGATTAATTCCTTTGTTCCCTGTCTTCTTTACTTCCTAAAATGTGTTCTCTCACCGATTCCTTTGTTGAAGGATTTCTTTAATCTATATGAAAGTATGGTTATAATCTTCAGATTGCCTGTGAGCAACCCTTTTATTTAGGGACAGGAAGACAAAGGTTTTGCAGAATAGTCATGGAAAGGAGATTCTAGATAGGAAAGTCATAAGGCCAGGAGGAGGAATTATAAAAATGCAAGATCCATCAAAGAGTAAAAGCTGAAATAGAAGCTTGGGTCAAATAATGCCTGAAGAAAGTTTAGATTTTGTAATAATTATGAGGTCAGAGGTAGCCAGAGAAAGAAGAATTGTAGTAGTGTGGGGGGAAGTGAATGCTAGTTGCAAGATGAATGACTGTATGAATGGGACGGGCCTAAAAGCAGCTGACACAGCCCACTATTGGGGCAGTGTGAGGGAGTCAGGAGTGATGCTTTTCTTCATACAATTGTGGAACTATAACTAATGAGGGTCTTGCCTGCCCTACCACCCATGTATCTTTTGTAAGACAATGAGCAGGCAAAGACTTGATTAGACTTGCTTCCGTGAGTATATTCTGATGGTTGTTGATGGCACTTAATAGGTAACATCCCAGTGAGGAATCGTGGACATGTAGACTTATGCTTCTAAACTTCATTGATGTAAATCGCCAAATACAAAGCATGCACCATTGTGATGAACTTTTAGTATAATTCAGGCAAGCTTTTTTTGATTTTTTTGATGCCTGAATACTTTTCTCTCTGTCCCTCTTCTCTTGCATTCCCCCTGCTCCTCCACTCCCCCCTCCCTCTCTTCCTCTTCCTTTGGTCCACACTGGCAAGTCTCAAGGATTATTCCTGGCTCTGTACTCAGAAATTATGCCTTGTGGTGCTTGGTGGACCTTATGGGATGCTGAAGATTGAATCAGGTTGGCCTTCTTAAAGGCAAATGTCCTACCCCTGTACTGTCTATCCAGCCCCTTCCTGAACATTTTTAAGTGAAATATGAGTCTAGAGTTTCCTAGTGTTTGTCTAGTTTATTAGAGTAGGAACAATTTCCAGCCTAAGTTAAATTATTCATGTGATGTTTTGGGCAACTTTGGTTTGCAACTCAGGTTCCAGGCACCAGTGAAATAATTCTAGACATTGTCTTTAAAATGGCAGCTTCTTACGGTTATTGGATTTCTTTGTATGGTAACTGTTATGCTGAAGAGTCCAGCTTTATTGGTAGTATTTAATAGCGAGGTGGGTAGGTCGTTCACCTTGCACGCGGCCGACCAGGGTTCGATTCCTCTGCCCCTCTCGGAGAGCCCAGCAAGCTACCAAGAGTACCCTGCCCGCACAGCAGAGCCTGGCAAGCTACCCGTAGCATATTGACTATGCCAAAAACAGTAACAAGTCTCACAATGGAGACGTTACTGGTGCCCGCTCAAGCAAATCAATGGGCAATGGGATGACAGTGATACAGTGATTTAATGACAAGCCATATTTGCTCAAATTGGAGTTCTGTGCTGTTGACAGATAGTTGTTTCTTAAAAAACTCAGATGGTGGTGGTGCAATAGCACATTTGCTTTGCCTACAGCCCATGGAGATTCAATTTCTGGCAGCACATAAATGGTCCCCTAAGTACTGCTTGGTGTGTGGGGGGCGGGTGCTGAAATGATGGGAGGAAAAAAGTGCATTCCACTTAGTTGTGTTTGCTAGAAATTATCTTTGAAACCAAGTACACTATGCCTTGTGAAAAGTAAAATACTTTTAATTATGCCGTCAGTTTTAAACATAGTAGAAAAAGCAATTTTCAGCTTCAGGTTTTGGTTCTGACTTTATGGCTAATTGATTCATAGGGCAGATGACTTCACTTCTTTAGCCTGTGTATCTTTGTCAGTTGAGGCATAAATTGAGATTTTTATATCAACTCGCAGAATGGTACTTAAGAAATCATTTCTACAACACTTGTGACACAAGCCTGAGTATAGCTTTAGTACTACATTGCTCTTCGTAGAGCAACTAGAAACACAGTTGTTAAAGATGAAGTTTGTGTCTGAGAACTTTCATGCAGTAAATAGCTGCTCTTTGCCTCCTTTCATTGCTTTTATTCATTTGTGTATTTCTTTTATTTGTATACATAGAGTTTTGTTCTGTCCTTATGTCATTGTTTCCATTTCACTTTCCTGTATTTCATTCCTGTATCTTTCTTGTTTAGAACAAGTGGAGTCTGAAGTTGGCAGTAGCCTCTATGTAGGATCCTGCAGGAATCTAATGGTAAGTGCACATGTGTGCTTACCAGGCTCCCAGTGTGCTCTGCCCACCAGCTTCTGGAGTTGCCCCCTGCCACACAGAAGCTAACAAGCCCCCTACCCTTTAATAAGAGTCATTTATGGGTGATTTGGGCTTTTAGAAAAATTTTTTTCTTCATTTAATTTAACATATTCAGAACAGAATTCCAGGCGTCCAGGGGAAATACTGATTTAAGGAAATATAGCAAGTTCTAACACCTGTTATTGAAATATTTGGCTTTGTACCCGACCGCACAAATGCCTAAATTCAGGACATCCAGCCTAATTTTTATTCTGCCATAAATTGATTAATCCTTTGGAGGTACTTATTTTAAATTAAATTAATTTAGTTAATTCAGTTAATAAATAACTGTTACCTTGCAAAGTAGCAGATGGCTTTTATAGCTTCATCTCTAGCCTACAGTTTAAATGGGGAGTAACTCAATTGTAGATGGTTCTGATTAAGATAAAGAAAATCAGAGCAGGATTGTAGTTTAGTGATAGAAATCTTTTGGGGGGCAGGGCTGGGCGGTGGAAGTGGGGAAAGACACACCTGGTGCTGCTCAGGGTTTACTCCTGGCTCTGTGCTCAAAGATCATTCCTGGTGAGGCTTCGAAAACCAGATGGCATTCTAGGGATCGATCCCAGGGCAGCCACATGCAAGACAAGTGCTCTACCCACTAAACTATCACTTCAACCCCAGTGTAGAACTCTGGCTTGAAGCTCTGAGTTGGGTCTCAGGCACTGCAGAGAATGTTTTTAAAAGACTGAAGAAAATCATAGATAATCTCAGTTCCATCAAAAAATGTATATTCATGATTACTCTTCACCATAGGTAAAGTTAGTTGTTTCATTCCTTTGTTTTTAGAATTGGTTTATTTTGTTCAGATGCTTCAAAAAATTAAGTATTTCAACTGCAGAAACCTAGCTTTGCCCATGCTATATTGGTTTCTTCACACAGTGTCTTAACTTAGGGACTTGGATACCACTTTCTGTGAAATTTGATCTTGTTTGGAGACTTGTATTTTATCACAGCTAGAGGGAGGGGGGGATGGGTACTGCTGGCACCTATTGGGTGGGAATCAGGAATTCTGCTCAACATCCTGCAGCCTGGAACAGAGGTCTGGCTGGCCATGAATGTATATTTTTGCTGTGATGAGCATCCATCCAGTTGCCTATTGAAACCTGTGGCAGTCATTCTTGTTAACACTTTTGAGTAGGATATAAATGTCCCAACCCTGGTAACTTCTTGGAAATTAAGATTTCCTGATGATGTTTTGTAAGGAGGGTTCCTGGGGCTGGAACAAGAGGGTTGAAGAAATAAATCCTACTGATTAGGTTTGCAGAGGCCAAAGGTAGACGTTAATTTTTAGTATCAGCTGGGTGTCCCAATATTTATTTACTTTATATGTATATATGTATTTGTATAATTATATTTTTTATTGTGAGGTATAAAATATTTTAAAATATCACTTCACATTTAGGTACCTTTTTGGAGGCGTGAGAGTGGAAGAGAAGGTTGGTTCCTGGGCATTGCTTAGGAGATCATTTAGCAATTCTTGGCCTGCTGGGCCGGTTGTTCAGTACAAGAGCCATGTGGTGCTAGGCTCATAGTTGTGCTGGGGACCCCTCCTCTGGGGCAGCTCTCAAGGAACCATGTAGTGCCAGGAATTAAAGCTATATTAGGGCATGCAAGTCATATGCCCTAACTGCCATACCAGCTCCTGGCCCTAGAGATTTATGTGATTCCTTTTAACTGCATAGTAATAATATTATTAAAATTATCTTTTATTGTTGTACATCTAGAGATTTTATTCTATTTATATATAGGTCTATTTGCTAGTTTATTTTTTTTTCATTTGTATGATTTGCTAACTAGCTTTGAATGATGCTTTAATAATACTTGAGGGTGAAAGTCGCCAAGCTGCCAAATCATTCCAGGTGGATAGACCTTTGGGCTGTGATATGAGGTCTTCTCATAATGGGGGTGGGCAGATTCCCCTCTCTTCCAGAGGCCTGCAGCCTATATAGCCAAACTCCTGACATATAAATGGAGCAGCTCCACAGCTCCTGGAACCTGCAGCAGTGTATGTAGCCACCCGACATCTCCGTATTTCACAGTAGTCATAGCCTGGTAGGAGCACAGCAGATTTGATGGGAAAGTTGCATAGGAAACCACCAAGCTCAGTGAGCAAAACAGTAGTATAAAAGTCTCAGTCAGCATCAATCAGCTCAGTAAATCCTTAGACAGTGACTTCAGTAATACCACTGTGCAATACAATAATTACCACAAATTAATTTTTATTGATCTATTTTTCTGATACTTCCATTTACCATCTTGCTGTAACATAATATGAAATAAATTTGTGCTTGCTAAGGGGACAGGCTTGGGTGGTGGGTAGGAAACTAGGGACATAGGTGGAGGCAAGTTCATACCTGTGATGAGATTGGTGTTGGAACATTGAATGCCTGCAGCTGTATTACAAATAACCTTGTAACTCATGCTGTTAAATTAATATTTTCAAATAAAAACCATTTAAAGAAAAAATGCTTGGGGGTTATAGAAAATATTTGGGTTGCTTGTACAAATGATTGTATTGTAAGAAATTGACTTCTTTTAATTTAGAATGTGACTGTAAAAAACATGTATGAATTTTTATATAAGAAAAGTGTAGGTTTACTCTATATATTTATTTAATAACCTGTACCAATTAGAAATTAAGAGTAAGAAAGTTTCATTTTTTTTGGTCATTTTGGGTGCTACTGGTGTTTTATGTCAATTTTGTGGTCTTGATCTAGGAAAGCATTTTACTGGGTATAATTTTTGAGTTAAGTGTCTGAAGGAACACCAGAAATCCTTTCCCTGAATTTTGGCAAGACATCAACTTGCAGCAGTAGAGCAGTTGTGTCAGTAGCTAAGATAAAGACTGACTATGCACATAGGGACAAGCATATGTGCTAAAAGGATATGATAATAAGAAAAATGGTTGATGGGGCTGAAGACCTAGTACAGTATATAGGGCCCTTGTCTGGCATGCAGTCCACTCAGGTTCAATCCTAGACACCATATGGTCCTTCCAAGCCCCACTAGTAGTGACCTTGGAGCACAGAGCCAGAAATAATAAGCCCTGAGAAGTGCCTGGGTGTACCCCCCTCCCCCAGAGAGCACAATGCACTGGGAGTGGGGGGCCAAAGGGGCAGGGGAGGAGAAGAGGAGGAGATAGAATCAGGAATGCACAACTGGATTACTCCAGTGCCTTTGTCATCCTCAGAATTAAGATAAGGGCTGTTAAATTGACCAAGTAGATGGAATTAAGAGATTTTTTTCTTTATGTGTCAAATGGTATATTTATATTCTTGCTCTCTAGAGGATTGGTTTATTGGCTTTCCACCTGGATTTGTGAAAATCCATATCCATGCTCTTTTCCCACCAAAATATGGTTCTAATAAGTGCTTGTTTGTCTTTTAAGTTCCATTATAACTGCCGTCAGAAGCAGATGACTGAGGGAAGTTCTAAATAGTTGAAAAGAGCTGTGTTTTTTTCACATGCTGAAGAAATAGGGGTTTAAGGTGGTATTTTGAAATTTGCTCCTTAATAACAAATGGTTTAAGTTCTTTATACTTTTTTAAATTGATGTTCCTATTTCTAATTATTATGACCTTTTGTTGTTGTTTTGTTTCTGGGCCACACCCAGTGGTCCCCAGGACTTATTCCTGACTCTGCACTCAGGGATCACTCCTGGTGGTCTGGGGAACCACACAGGGTGCTGAGAATCAAACCTGGGTGAGACGCATGGAGGGCAAGTGCCCTGCTAATTGTACTATTCTCTCTGGCTTTATTATGCCTTTAAAAATGATATTTAGTGCATCTGACTTCATCTGTTGTTTATATTATAATTAATGCTCTTCTGCAATAGTAGCTCCTGTTATGGAGGAAAAAAGCAGATCAGCTCCTGGAGATTCTGGGACTTGGGGTGGGAGAGCATTGCAGAAAAATAAGACATTGTTTTGGGAAAATGAGCAGGAACTATTCTGAAGTTGTAAACTGGGAACAAGAAATTTTGCGTTTTAAAAATGTAAAGGAAAGGCCACAAATTCTGGTTAAACCCCAAAGAGATGGAGCTTTTTAACCTTTAGTATTAATGAGTCTATAAAGAATTGAATATTTTGGTGACATCTGTGACTTGTTCCATTTGGTCAGATATGTTTTGCATTTTAATCTTCTGAACAGTGGTTTTCACTCGGAATGCCTAAGTTATCCTGAATTCCATCCTTTGAATTGTTAATGGAATACTGAATTGTACTAGACCTAAAGCAGTCCTTCCAGACCTTGAATACCATATCTGTGGGTAGTGAATTATTCATAATTACTCTGCACTTACTGTTTGACATGGTACATTTGTATTTCTTACAGTTTCACCTGAAGCTCTTTATTGTTGTACTTTGACAATTCTGGTTAATCAATAATTGTACCTTTTTTTTTTAACATTGACAATTCTGGATAATCGATAATTGTACCTTTTTTTCCTTTTTTCTTTTTTTCCCCTTTGTTTTTTGGGCCACACCTGGTGATCCTCATGGTTTAGTTCTGGCTCTGAGTTCAGGGATCATTCCTGGTTGGCTCAGAGGACCATCTGAGGTGCTGGGGATTGAATCCAGGTCAACCGCCTGCACTGTCTCTCTAGCCCCCAGTAATCATAAATAAGCGCCTTATATCATACTTATTTTTTCCCCTCACGTGCTTACAGATAGCCAGTCTTGTGCCATTACCTACTATGTGGTATTGAAACTTGGTTCTAATGTTTTGATTCTACTTTAATATTACTAGCTTTTCTAGAGAATAATGTTTATTAATTTGATAGCTGTTACAGGTATGAAGAGGAACCAGGGCCCAAAATTTATTGAAATGTTTGTGGGGGGTGGTTTTTCTCACAAAAAGTATATGTATTCATCATTCTTTTTTTTTTTTTTTTTTTTCAGGAATCTGAAGTGATTACTACCTACATTTGGGGGTTATTTTGTTTTGGACTAGTAATTATTTCCTTCAAGAGTGTAGTATCATGATAAGCATTTGAGTGAATAAATTCATAAATGAATGCCTTAATCAATAAATGTATCTTGTGTTTCAGGGAAGAGAAAATCCCAGGAAAACAAAAACAAAGTAAACAAGACGGAAGACATAGAGCTGAAGACAAGTGAGCCATATTCTACCTCTGCGAATATGAGAGATTCTGCAGAAGGTGAGCTTGAAGGTTGAACTTGTGTGAGTTGGGTATGTGGCATCAATCTAACTTTGTGTCTCCTTGGATTGCCTATAAGTGAATCATCCAAGAACTGTAAAAAATTCAATAAGTAAAAGCAAAATGCTGCCTAAATTTAATACAGTCACAATGCCTTCCATATTCCATCTCCCCTTCAAAAAATATCAGAGATCTTTCTTGTTTAAAATGAGATTACTTCCTAGTCAAAACAAAGTTAAACACACTGTATAATTGTGTTTATAAATAATTTATCAAGTACAAAACCACCAAAGTCTGGCAGGCTATAATAAGGTTTCTGGGGTGCTCTACTGTAAGTTTATCACTGAACTTTGGATATCACCTCTGTACATTGGCATGGGATGTGTATTTTTGCACTTGAAAGTTTTATTAGAAATTTTCCTTCTTTGATTTTTATATAGCAATCTGATGAAAGAGGTTTCCGATTTTTTTCATTGTTTAAATTTTAGTTCCTGAGTTCCCTGTTCCCACAGAATTTTCTGTTTTATTGTCCCTTTCAATGATTCATAGGCTAGGCCCTTCCTAGAAGAATTCACAGAGAAAAATGTATTTAATGTCAATTAGGGAGGCAAATTGCTCCATTTTCACTGTCGCTGAGACACCCTATTGACACTTTAGCTATTAGAAATAAAAGAGGTGTGTCTTAATTTGCTAGTGTGACAAGTTTCCATAGAGTCTAAAGCTTCCTCATGAGCATGGTCACCCAAGTATGCAGATTTCAAAATCAAGACTAGTGATTTTTTCAGGGCAACAAATTGTTAAGTAAAAAAATGTTACTTTAGATGTTTTTAAGCCACTTTAATAGCACTGTTTGTGCTGATAGTGTTACAGATTTCTGTGGCATTTTATAGAAGAATACATTTCCCTGAACCTTTCAAAGCATAAATTCTGTCTGCTGAATTTTCTGAAGACATTTGAAAAACAACAAAAATGCTTAAGAACCTCACTTTAGTAACAGAATTAAAAGGAAGAATCCATAGTCTTTTTTTGTCAGTTATTCAGCAGTTTGATTTTTTTTTCCTGATAAAAGATCAAGTTTCGGGGGGGGGGGGCGGCAATAATATCAAATATTTTCCTGTATTAGATGTGACAGCTTTTCCAAGTGCTATTGGTTTTGTGTAATGGCATTGTCAGCATCTCCTGGGTGTTCTGTATTTTCCTAAATAAGAGGTTTGATAAGCTAAGCAAACGAGCCTGTTTTTTTGCTGCAAGCAAAAAAAAACAGCTACAAGCTCCTCCTTGCAGCTTTAAACCTCCCATTAGGTTGAAAACTCATCAAGTACTAGATAGATAACATTTTTATGTGGACCTTACTAGTTAAATGTGGTACATGTTTTGGTTCAAATTACTTTTGATAAAGAGTGTTTTCCCTTTTTAAGATAGTTTTTATTAAAACGTGTTTAGAAGGATATGAGAGAAGACAAAGAGGGAAAATGTGTTCAAGCGAGAACGTGAGCTTCTCGAGATGAAGTAGGCAAGGAGAAAAACAGAGGGAGAAGCCAGCGAGATACCTCATCAGGAGGGAATACTGCTTGAAATGAAAGCCATTTTGGACAGTTTTATATCTGGAATTTCTTACCAGTCACAGAAATTTGTGTTGTTTTGGGGACCATACCTGGTGGTGTTCAGGTACCAGTCCTGGCTATATGTGGTGCTGTGATTCAAACCCGTGCTGAAGCCACATGGTTGGCTAGTACCCTGTCTTTGTACTCTCTCTCCACCCCACAAAGAGGAATGAGTCCATTAACGGTAGTGTTCACTAATGGTAGTTACATATTTTGTTCTAAATTGAATCTATAGAGAACTTTAGAGATTTTTTTCTCTTTTATACTCTGCTTTCTCTCTCTTTTTTTTTTAAGTAGCAACATGCTGGGTCTTTATTGAAAATATATTTGAAATACATTTTTATCATCTGTGATTGTTTTCCCAGTTTATAGAAACCTGATGAAATTTGTAAAATTTGTACAGAGTAGGATAAGGCTAGTTTTAGTTACAGACAGAAAAATCTCATTTCTAATAAAGGTAACAAATAGATAAAAATTAAAGCCAATAGTTGTAGGAGGGCTAAGAGTGAACACGTGAACTTGAAGTAATACCCTATGTTTGGAAAACTTGGAGAGTGATCTTGGTTAGCCATACCCTGTTACCAGTCATGGACCTCTCTATGTCACTCTGGCCACTTTCTCTTGCCTCTTCCTCTTTCTTTCCATGTCCATCTCAGTGTATACAGCCAGCATGTGCCCTGCTTCAGTATTAGTCATCTTCCTCCTGTAATGTTCCCCTTGTGGGCCCTTCATACTGCAACCAAATGTCCATGTGGTCCTCCACTTGAGAATACCTTAATTCTAGTTGCTTCAGCTAAGTCTAAGCTATACATAATGTGCTTCATGTCTTGATTTTCTTGACTTCCTTTGTTTTCTGTCTTGCCTGATAAAGCCAGGTTTTATGAGATCTTCCTCTTATGTGTTTCCTGGCAACATTTACTTCCACAAACATAGCTACTAAATAATTATAGTATTGTTGCCTTTATTTTTTATGTTGTGTCTGTTAGAGTGAAGCTCTGTGAGGTTAAGGATCTTGAAGTCCTCTTTATTTAGTCCTGGCATGTAGTTAATAATTGTTAGTGAGTAGAGCCATTTAATAGCACGAAGTCCGAGTTGCTCTGCCTCCTCTGTGAGTCTTTCCTGACTCCTGGTGTCTACTGTAAAAGGACCCTCATTCATCAGAAACTCTGTTAGAGACAAAAGCATTGAATAAAAGTTTTGTCACTGCTCCTGTCTTAGACATCCTGCTTTCCAGCCTCTTTCTCTACTTTCCTTTATAGCAGTGCTTGAAAGAGTTCATGGTCCCCCTGTGTCTTCCTCCTCCCATTCTCTTATGAACAACATTAGTTATGTTTGTCCTTTTACTATCACTAGACCTCCACCTTGGTTAACTGAGTTTATATATCAGTCCTCATCTTGTCTACCCACCAGCAATTTTGAACGTGGCTGACATTTTGCTTTGCTTAATCTGAGGATTGCCACTCTGTTGGCTGTACTCTGTTGTTATTCTCCCTCTCAGCACTGACTTCCATCTGTTCTCTCTCTTTTGACTCTTTCTCTAGGAAACTTCGGTCAGTCTTAGATTCCAAGTGCCATTTTAAGTCTAAGAACTCAAGTATTTTTTGCCCTTTTCTCATAAACAGTTCTTTTAAAAAAAATTTTTTTTATTAGTGAAGCACCATGGGGGTACCATTACAGACTTACAAACTTGCGTGCTTGCGTTTCAGTCATATAATGATCAAGTGCCCATCCCTCCACCAGTGCCCATTTTCCACCACCAATGGTCCCTGCATCCTCCCACCACCCCCATCCCATTACCCCACCCCCCCAACCCACCCCAACATTCCATTTTGTTCTCTCTCTCCTTTTGGATGTTGTGGTTTGCAGTAGAGGTATTAAGTGGCCATCATGTTTGGTCTATAGTCTACTTTCAGCCCGCCTCTCCCATCCCAAGCGGGCCCTCCTAGCACCCTTTACTTGGTGGTCCCTTTTCTATCTGAGCTGCCTTTTCCCCTCAGCATGCGAGGCTGGCTTCTAAGCTGTGGAGTAATCCTCCTGGTACTTATCTCTGTTGTTCTTGGGTGTTAGTCTCTCATTCTGTTACTTTACATTCCACAAATGACTGCAATCTTTCTGTGTCTCTCCCTCTCTGATTCATTTCAATTAACATGATACTTTCCATGCTGCTTGCTCCACCTGTATGCAAATTTCATGACTTCATTTTTTCTAACAGCTGGATAGTATTCAATTGTGTAGATGTACCAAAGTTTCTTTAACTGGTCATCTGTTTGGCACTTGGGTTTTTTCCAGATTCTGTCTATTGTAAACAGTGCTGCAATGAACATGTAAGTGCAGTTGTCATTTCTACTATACTTTTTTGCATTTCCAGGATATATTCCCAGAAGTGGTATTGCTGGGTCAAATGGGAGCTCTATTTCTAATTTTTTGAGAAGCATCCATACTATTTTCCAAAAGGGCTGAGCCATTCGACATTCTCACCAGCAGTCTTTGTGTGGTTGACTTTTATTTTCAGTGCATCGTGGTCTGCAAAGGTAGTTGGTACAATTTCTGTCTTCCTGATTCTATTGAGGTATGTTTTGTGACCCAGCACATCGTCTGTTTTGGAAAATGTTCCGTGTGCACTGGGAAAAAAATGTGTATTCTTTCTTTTTGGTATGCAAAACCTTGTATAGATCTATTAGCCCTCACTCTTCTATCTCTTCCTTCAGAGTCAGTGTTTCCTTGCTGAGTTTTAATCTTGTAGATCTATCTAGAGGTGATAGGGCAGTGTTGAAGTCTCCAACTACTGTTGTGTCGTTAGCAGTGTCCTTGTTAAAATCTTTTAGCAGTTTTAAGTATTTAGCTGGTCCCTCGTTAGGTACATACACATTTAGGAGTGTGATTTCTTCCTGCTGTACATATCCCTTGACTAGTAAAAATTGGCCTTCACTGTCCATTCTAATCTTTTTCAACCTGAAATTTATGATGTCGGATACTAGTATGGCCACCCCAGCTTTTTGGAGGTAGTTGTTTGCTTGCAGGATTGTTTCTCTCCTTTGACTTTGAGTCTGTGTTTGCTCTGACTGTTCAGATATGTTTCTTGTAGGCAGCAGAATATTGGGTTTAGTTTCCAAATCCATTTAGCCACTCTGTGTCTCTTAATTGGTGCATTTAGGCCAGCGACATTGGAGATTATTGTCATGGGTTTTGTGCCATCTTTCTCTAGGGGTTTGTTGTGCTTGTAGGGGAGTTTTTTTTGTCTTACAATAGCCCCTTTCATCCTTTTAAGTTTTGTTTTGAGTCTATGAAGTTCCTGAGCTGTTGTTTATCCATGAAATAGTGAATCGTTCCTTCAAGTTTGAGTGAGTTTAGCCAGATAAAGTATTCTTGGTGAGGCATTCGTTTCATTGGTTTTTCACTATATCCCCCCATTGTCTTCGGGCTTGGAGAGTTTCCTCTGATAGGTCTGCTGTAAATCTAAGGGGTGCTCCTTTGTACGTGATCTCCTTCTTTGACCTTGCTGCTTGCAGTATTGTGTCTTTATCTGTGGCACCCATTATTCTGACTATAATTTATCTTGGAGTCTTTTTACTAGGGTCTCTTTAGCTGGCACTCTTCGTGCTCCGTGGATCTGGATGCCTGCCTTCTCCAGCTCTGGGAACTTCTCAGCAATGATATTTTAACTGTGACTTTCTCATTGGGGTTGTCTTCTTGTCTTTCTGGTACTCCGATGATTCTAGTGTTATTCCTTTTGAAATCATCCCCTAGGTCTCTGATTCGCCTAATAGCTATTTTGAGGTGTTTTCCCATTGCTTGTTGTTGCCTGTAAGCTTCCTGCAGCTCAGCTTCAAGCTCACTGATTCTGTCTTTGGCTGTGGCCATTCTACTATTGAGGGCACCCACTCAGTTTTTTATTTCATCTACAGAATACTTAATTTGTGACACTTCATTTTGTAGCTTTTTTATTTCTGCTCTCATTTTTTTTCTGTACTTTCTAGGCTGTCCGTTCCTTTGTTTCTTTCATGCCCTCCTTTAATTTCCTGAATGTCTGTTGAGCCATTTCTTTGAGTTCATTGAACATCTTCAATATTTCATCTCTGAATTCTTTATCGGAGAGATCATATCTGTGGGTAATGCTTGTTGAGGTGCCTGGACCCTTATCATCATCTTCTCCTTGTGATAAAGATTTTTGTTGTTTCTTCATGTTTTTGTAGTAGTGTGGTGGTGGAACCTTCCAGTTCACTATTAGTATTGCTCTCTTCCTCTCAGGTGCTCCTCAGCAGCTTAGGTGAGGTCTCTAGTGAAGCTTCGAGGAATGTGTTTTTTTGTATTGGACTTGTAGAGCTTCTAGTGACGCCAGTATTATGGTGCAATTGGAATACGCTACTGGACTACTGTCCTAATGTGTTTGAGATGGCCAGGATAATCTCCATAGAATTAGGTAATGGAAATGAAGATGTGATTTCTGAGTTCTAGGAAAGGGGAAAATAATGGGAGGTCGTTCCCCCCCCACTTCTGTAGAGGCCACGCCCACTACGCCATGTGGTTGGGGTGCCAGGTTGGGGGTAGGGCAGATACCTGGGAGATGGAGAAAACTGGGAGCAGCAATGGAGGGTGGCTCAGGGGTGGATGGGATGGTACTCTGGGAGGTGGGGTGGCTCAGGGTTTGAGGAGATGCCTGAGGCACAGGCTCAAGAGGACGGGTGGGGGCAGGGGGTGGAGGAGTGGGGGAGTGGTGTCCCGGTCAGATTACTGACCTGGGAGAGGGAGAAAACCAGGAGTGGCGATGGAGGGTGGCTCAGGGGCAGGTGGGACTCATAAACATTTCTTAACTAAGCCTCTGTCAAGTCAGATCATATCACACACACACATATACCCCCCCACACACACACACACCCCTGTTTGGATAGCTATTAACTACCTCAACTTCAGATTCAAAGTAAGTTCTTGATGTCCTTAACTAAATGCACAAAGGTACCTGCACCATGCACTATGCACACACACTTCCCTTGGTCCTCTAATTTGGTAGACAGGATTATTTTTGTCATATCTTGTTGGCTTTGTCTCCAAAATATATGGTCTACCACCTCTTCTAGAACACCCTTTGCCCCCATTTCCGCCGCCAAGCTCAAAGGGTACAGTAGGCTGCTCTCATGCCTCTCAGTTTCTATCCATTTCTATCTAGAATTTTCTGTCTTCCTTATAGCAGCTGAAATTATTCTTTAATTTCAATGATTTATATTTCGTTTCTCTGTTAGAACTTTATGAGCACCACCCCCCCCTTTTCACTCAGTAAAGACAAATAGCCGACAAGGTCTTGTGTGAGCTGGCTTCTGGTTTACTCTTGAATCATTCCTGCTCTCCTCCCTCCTGCAGTCCTCTTTTCACCCTAGTCCAACTTCCTGTATTCCTTGAACACAGCTAGCATGATCTTGATTGAGAGTGTATGCACCTGCTGTTTCCCCTGCCCAGTTGACTTCCCTCTTAGATACTTGAGTTTCTTTTTCCTGGCTTCTGTTCTACTCTCACCTTACTAGTGACTCTTTACTACTCGTCTGCCATCTCTCTAAGATTAGGCTCTACTGGGTTTTTCCTGTGCAGAGGTGACCAGATTTCTGTACTTTTGAGTTCTTCATAACTTGATCAAGCTTAAATATTGGCTCTCCAAAGTTTCTTTCTTCTTTTAAACTTGGAAAGTTCTGATTACATCATTCTAGAACCATTCTAGCTTCTCATTTTCTAATTTTATGAAGGGAGAGAATCACTTTGGAGGCATGAGAAATTAGTATTCGAAATTAGTCTCCTGAAGTTGAGCTTATGAACTGTTAAGACACAGTTTTAAGTGCTCTGGTGTCCATAAACAAGAGGTGTTTTTATTATGTATGTGTGTGACTCAACTTTGAAAAGAAGGAAAGTGCTATGTGGACACTTCCATGTGTTTTCTCACTGTCCAGTATGCTGCTACATAGCAGGCACTTTGTAAATACTTGTTTGACTGAAGCCAATACATACCCAGTACAATTATAAATGAGAGAGTTATTTATTATCAACCATTAAATCCCATATACTTTTTGGTGTTAAGAAGAAGTAACTTAGATAATTGATCATGTGTATGTGGTGCCTAGTGTTGCCCTCACTATCATGCTCTGCTTCTATGCTTTCCAGGTCCAAAAGAGGAGGAGGAAAAGCCTGCAGCTTCAGCAGCTGGGCAAACAGCAGTTCCGCAAGAGGTGGTTAATCAGGATGTGCTTCCAGAGCCGGTAATCCCTCCCCCAGCCTGTGAATCACAGACAGAACCAGAAGAGAAGCTTGAAGCCACAAACTGTGAGGTGAATGATTTGGAGGAAGAAGAAGAGGAAGAGGAGGAGGAAGAAGATGAATTGGAAGAAGAGGGGGAAGATGAAGCAGATACACCAAATGGCAGTTCTGTGAAAGAGCCAGAAATACGTTGCGATGAAAAACTAGAAGACTTACTAGAAGAACCAAAAATTACTTCAAACGAAATTCTTGAAGACTCTCCAGAAGTACCACCTGCTATCAAAATTCCCAAAACTAAAGAAGAGGCTAATGGTGATGTATTTGAGACATTTATGTTTCCATGTCAACATTGTGAAAGAAAGTTTACAACCAAACAGGGACTAGAACGTCACATGCACATCCATATATCTACCATCAATCATGCTTTTAAATGCAAGTACTGTGGGAAAGCATTTGGCACACAAATTAACCGGAGGAGGCATGAGCGTCGTCATGAAGCAGGCCTAAAGCGAAAGCCCAGCCTAACACTACAGTCATCGGAAGACCCAGCTGATGGCAAAGTATCTGGAGACAGTGGTACTCCAAAAAGTGATTCAAATCCTAATCTTGGGCAAGACTGTCTGATCTTGAGTTCAGAGAAAGCATCCCAAGAAACGGTAAATTCTTCTGTTGTAGAAGAGAATGGAGAAGTTAAAGAGCTTCATCCATGCAAATACTGTAAAAAGGTGTTTGGGACTCATACTAATATGAGACGGCATCAGCGTCGAGTTCATGAGCGTCATCTGATCCCCAAAGGTGTAAGACGAAAAGGAGGCCTCCTGGAAGAGCCACAGCCTCCTGTGGAGCAGGCCCAGCCTTCCCAAAATGTCTACGTACCAAGCACAGAACCAGAGGAGGAAGGGGAGGCAGATGACGTGTATATCATGGATATTTCTAGCAATATCTCTGAAAACTTAAATTACTATATTGATGGTAAAATTCAAACTAGCAGCAGCACTAGTAACTGTGATGTGATTGAGATGGAATCCAACTCCGCAGACCTATATGGTATCAATTGCCTACTTACCCCAGTGACCGTGGAAATTACTCCAGGTATAAAGACCACACAAGTTCCTATAGTAGATGATCCTTCTAAAGAGCCTTCTAGTAGCACAAACAGTGAGTCCAAGAAAAGGAGAACTGCTAGTCCTCCGGTGTTACCCCAAATTAAAGCTGAAGCAGAGTCTGATCCTGTAACACCCTCTTGCTCCATAAGTCTTCCTCTTAGCATATCAACAACGGAGGCAGTATCTTTCCACAAAGAGAAAAGTGTGTATCTTTCGTCAAAGCTCAAACAGCTTCTTCAAACCCAGGATAAGCTAACTCCTCCTGCAGGGATTTCAGCAACGGAAATGCCTAAATTAGGTCCTGTATGTGTGTCAGCACCTGCATCCATGCTGCCTGTGACCTCCAGTAGGTTTAAGCGACGGACCAGCTCTCCTCCCAGTTCTCCACAGCATAGTCCTGCCCTTCGGGACTTTGGGAAGCAAAATGATGGTAAAGCAGTGTGGACTGAGGCGGTTCTGAGTTCCAAAAAACCCAAGTTAGAAAGTCATAGCAGCTCACCGGCATGGAGTTTGTCTGGGAGAGAGGAGAGAGAAACTGTGAGCCCCCCATGCTTTGATGAATATAAAGTGTCTAAAGAGTGGGCAGCCAGTTCTACTTTTAGCAATGTCTGCAACCAACAGCCCCTGGATTTATCCAGTGGTGTAAAACAGAAAGCTGAGGGTGCAGGCAAGACTCCCGTCCAATGGGAATCTGTATTAGATCTCAGTGTGCATAAAAAACCTTGTAGCGATTCTGAAGGAAAGGAATTTAAAGAAAATCATTTGGTGCAGCCACCCTGCAGCGCTGTAAAGAAAAAGAAACCAACCACCTGCATGCTGCAGAAGGTTCTTCTCAACGAATATAATGGCATTGACTTACCTGCAGAAAATACTCCGGATGTGACTAGGAGCCCGAGTCCTTGTAAATCGCTAGATCCACAACCAGAGGCTGCTGTTAGTGTTGACACTACTTTACCTGCCCCTACTGTTCCATCCCCGCCCGATGTTTCTCCCTCATCAACTACCTTGCAGACATCTTCCCTCTCTTCTGGGCAGCTGCCTCCTCTCTTGATCCCAACAAATCCCTCCTCCCCTCCTCCCTGCCCTCCAGTATTAACTGTTGCCACACCACCACCTCCTCTCCTCCCTACTGTACCTCTACCTGCTTCCTCTTCTAGTGCCTCTCCTCAGCCGTGCCCCTCGCCTCTCTCAAATGCCACTGCACAATCTCCACTTCCAATTCTCTCCCCTACAGTGTCTCCCTCGCCATCTCCCATTCCTTCTGTGGAGCCACTGTTGTCTGCTACTTCACCAGGACCTCCCACACTTTCTTCATCATCCTCATCTTCCTCCTCTTCATTTTCTTCTTCCTCCTCTTCCCCTTCACCACCACCTCTCTCAGCAGTGTCATCTGTTGTTTCCTCTGGGGATAATCTAGAAGCTTCTCTGCCCGTGATATCTTTCAAACAGGAAGAGTTGGAGAATGAAGATCTGAAACCCAGGGAAGAACCTCAGCCTGCAGCTGAGCAGGACATTGTTCAGGAAACGTTCAACAAAAGCTTTGTCTGCAATGTCTGCGAATCACCTTTTCTTTCCATTAAAGATCTAACCAAACATTTATCAGTTCATGCTGAAGAATGGCCCTTCAAATGTGAATTCTGTGTGCAGCTCTTTAAGGCTAAAACTGCTCTGTCAGAACATCGGTTTTTGCTTCACGGCGTTGGGAATATCTTTGTGTGTTCAGTTTGTAAAAAAGAATTTGCATTTTTGTGCAATTTGCAGCAGCACCAGCGAGATCTCCATCCGGACAAGGTGTGCACACATCACGAGTTTGAAAGCGGCACCCTGAGGCCCCAGAACTTCACAGATCCCACCAAAGCCCACGTAGAGCATATGCAGAGTTTGCCAGAAGATCCTTTAGAAGCATCTAAGGAAGAAGAGGACTTAAATGATTCTTCTGAAGAGCTTTATACAACCATAAAAATAATGGCTTCTGGAATAAAGACAAAAGATCCAGATGTCCGATTGGGTCTCAATCAACATTACCCAAGCTTTAAACCACCTCCATTTCAGTACCATCACCGAAACCCCATGGGTATTGGTGTGACAGCCACAAATTTCACTACCCATAATATTCCACAGACTTTTACTACTGCCATTCGCTGCACTAAGTGTGGAAAAGGTGTGGACAACATGCCAGAATTACACAAACACATCCTGGCGTGTGCTTCTGCTAGTGATAAGAAGAGGTACACCCCTAAGAAAAACCCTGTACCATTGAAACAAACTGTGCAACCCAAAAATGGTGTGGTGGTTTTAGATAACTCTGGGAAAAACGCCTTCCGGCGGATGGGGCAACCCAAGAGACTGAACTTTAGTGTCGAGCTCACCAAAATGTCATCAAATAAGCTCAAATTAAATGCATTGAAGAAAAAAAATCAGCTTGTACAGAAGGCAATCCTTCAAAAAAACAAATCTGCAAAGCAGAAGGCGGACTTAAAAAATGCTTCTTCGACATCCTCGCACATCTGCCCTTACTGCAATAGAGAGTTCACGTACATCGGCAGTCTGAATAAACATGCCGCCTTCAGCTGTCCCCAAAAACCTCTGTCTCCTTCCAAAAAAAAAGTTGCTCATTCATCCAAGAAAGGTGGACACTCCTCGTCTGCAAGTAGTGACAAAAACAATAGCAACAGCCACCGAAGGAGGACTGCAGATGCAGAAATTAAAATGCAGAGCATGCAGGCTCCTTTGGGCAAGACCAGAGCCCGAAGCTCAGGCCCCACACAAGTCCCACTGCCTTCCTCATCCTTCAGGTCCAAGCAGAATGTTAAATTTGCAGCTTCGGTTAAGTCCAAAAAGCCAAGCTCCTCCCTAAGGAACTCAAGCCCAATAAGGATGGCCAAAATAACTCACGTTGAGGGGAAAAAGCCCAAAGCTGTGGCCAAGAATCATTCAGCTCAGCTCTCAAGCAAGACATCACGGAGTCTGCACGTGAGGGTGCAGAAAAGCAAAGCTGTCTTACAAAGCAAATCCACTTTGGCCAGTAAGAAAAGAACAGACCGGTTCAATGTAAAATCTAGAGAGCGGAGTGGGGGGCCAATCACCCGAAGCTTACAGTTGGCAGCTGCTACCGACTCAAGTGAGAACAGGAGGGAGGATGGCAATGGCAGGCAAGAGCTGAAGGACTTCAGGTAAGCGCTCTCTTCAAGGGCATAGGAGTTAAGAGCTCAAGAGCTGGGGAATGGGGGAGCTGAAAGAAAACTGTCCTTACCCAGTGGCTTTTTTTCTTTTTTCCTTGTATAATTTTGACATAAGCATTGACCTGCAATAGCTGTTGCTTAAGTTGTAGACCTGAAGAAAGGGGCACTAGCATTGTAGTGAATGAATACTTAAGTTTTATTTCAGACCTAGGACTCATAAAGTGGCACCATTTCTTTAAATGGTGAATTGTAAAATGAATTTGAAAGCATGGAAGAACTCTTAAAAGTACCCTTCTGTATTAAAAGACATTATTCTGAGAAATTTCCTTTGTATCTTGCGTAATTCAGTGTCAACTTGTTTCATTTCCAGACCATAGATCATTTAAGATGGCTCATTAAGGTCTGGGGATGTGGCTCAGTTCTCGTATCCATGAGGCTTGGGCTCAGTCTTCAGCATTGCAAAAGTTTCAAGAGTTAAAAAAAGTTAAGGGGCTGGAGAGATAGCACAGCGGGTAGGGCGTTTGCCTTGCACGCGGCCGACCCGGGTTCAAATCCCAGCATCCCATATGGTCCCCTGAGCACGGCCAGGGGTAATTCCTGAGTGCAGAGCCAGGAGTAACCCCTGTGCATCGCCAGGTGTGACCCAAAAAGCAAAAAAAAAAAAAAAAAGTTAAAAGTGGATGGCTAATTAGTTCATTAAAATACGTTGCAATCTTGTTTTATATTTCTTTGACTTAAGCATAGTTTTAGTAACAGACTGCTTATATTTTTCATGGTTTTATTGTGGCTTAATTTTAAAAGCTCGCGTCATTGGTTAAAACAAAGCATTGTTTCTTTTAAAATGTATTATACCCCTACCCTCTCCTTTCTCCAGCCATAAGATAATAAATAAGCCAGCGTCCAGAGGAACGGAAGAGTAGGAGAGGGTGTGCTTGGAACCCTACAGTGAGGCCAGGCACGTGTGGTAACCAGGGCACATCAGCCTCATTTGTCAGTGCCTTTGTTTCCCCTGCAATGACGTAAGAACTCATCTTAGATTTGAGATGACTTTATTATTTTATTCTGTGTTCTCCCTATATTAAGATCTGTTCTTAGTGAATAGAGTAAAAACAACAACAAAAGTTACATGTCTTACAAAGATTTCTCAAACCTTCTAAGATTCTTAAATAACTTGAATTGGTGTATACCCTTGGAATTTTGCTTTTTTTCCCGAATAATACCTACAGGTCAGTCATATGTGAAATTCATGATTGCCAAACAATTTCTGTTGCAGAATGTTAAAGTCTAGTCCTTTCAGAGTAAGCTGCCTGGCTCTGGGCTTTCTGGTCTGTGCCTGGAACTTATTTGGTGTTGAAAACAAATGGAATGACAGTTAACTATGAAGGGACTGCTGTTTGGGAGAGATCATGAGGACTCAGGTGCTTTTGTCACCGCAGTTGATAAGCTAGAGTTTTTGGTGCTGTTGTGCCTTAACTCAGGGTTAAAGAAAGATGAACCGAAGAATGATTAGCCAAGACCTATTGGAATGATTTACTACAGGAATAAAGGATTGTTGTTGTTTTTTTAAGCCACTTTATACTTATATTGAAGAATCAGTTGCCATAGCTTTTATTCAACATCTTGGCACTTAGCCCTGTAAAAAATAAGCACCTGCTTGTCAACTGTCAAGAATCCTCGCCTATAGCAGTTTAAACTGCTTGCACTGAGTCTGTATTCTGGAAGGTCGAGGATTCTTGAACTGTTTTTCATGTTGCTTATGACTTAAAGAACCAGAATATAACATCATTTTCAGACTGCACTAGAAAACATCTCCTAGGTGATTGATGCTGTCATACATCAATGATACATGTATTTCCTCTCATCTCCCATAGATCTGAAAGAATCACTTTATACTGGATCTCATTTATACAGTTCAGGGTAATATGACAAAAAATTTAAAACTATAATTGTAAATTTATTAATTTTACATAACTTCATACTCTCCCAGTACTTTTTTTGAGAACCTTTAAGATTGCAAAGAACCAAAGTGCCTAATAAAACTCTATTTTTGGCTCCAGTTAATTTTTCTTAATTTTACTTTGTCTGATAGTTAACAGAGGATTACATTGGTGGAATGCAATTTTTTTCTAAAAGGAAACACAGAAGAATGAGACAAGAAAAGCTGGATATTGTTCTGACTGGTGGATGGTAGCAGCACACGTCTATAGTAACTGCTCCGCTTTTGTGTGAGCCACTGGAGCTGTGCTGTGATCACATCTGAAGGATATAATATCCTTCATGTATAGGCAGGGACCACTTCCAAATGACCATAAAGCTCCAAAGTTTTTTGAGGATTAAGCAAATGTGCAACAAGATTGTAAATTTATTTGAACATAAAAGTTGGCATTTAAGAGTGTGCTGTGGTGTTGGTACCTTGTAATGAATTTGTCCTCTAAGACTAGATGCCTAACCTCAGCCCTAGGGAAATACAGCACAGTGGTTCATCAGTGTCTGGCCCATGGTCCTCCACCTCATCCTTGGTGCATGTTTGTTATATTGCACTTGTTAAAGAGCTGTTTTAATTAGAGCCTTCTTTCCTCTTCGGCATAACTTTACATGTAGAGTTTATTCAGGGATGATCTCATGGCATATGTCTAGAGGTGTTTACTCCGTTCACAGTGAAATTTGCTTTATTTAGCCCATTGCATATTCAAGGAATTTCATTTCATCATAACAAACTGTTAAAGAGTCTCTGACCCTCACACATTTTACTTGAAAGCCAGTTTCGGATTCGACAATTTTTGGATTATATGTTTGCAGCCAGCCATGTGAATGTCGTAAGAGGTTCCCATTAAACCTCAAAAGAATGTGTTAGTTGGTCGTTTCCTGAGCACAAGCCAATGTGTGCCAGAAAGGGTGGTTTTTGTTTTTTAAAAAAGGACATATGCAAGCCATAGGTAGCTTTTTGGTGGGAATTTAGATTTGTTACTGAAGACTCATATCCATGAGCAAGGGAGGCAAAGAAGTATACTCTCCACTGCTCCCCTCTTACCCAGCTTGGGTTTTTGTAAATCTCAAGGTGTTTTTACATTCTCGTAGTGTTCCTTATAGGTCAGTTTTCTGTTCTTTTAAAAATACCATGATCTTGTTGCAGCCAGTCAAAAACGGAGACGCAACAGGAAATTTTAGACTGTTTTCCCATCAACATGAACGAATTAAAATGATGCTAATTTTCCATGTGTCCATCTCTGCCACCCCTGCTACTACAACTGGATCTGCCTGTGTTCCTCCCAGTGTGTCTCTTCTAAGTGGGATACTCATATTTTCTGCATACCTTCAGAATCATTCTATTGCTATTTTAACGTTTGTCTTTGGTCTGCTCACCTTTTCTTTAACATAGTCAGTTCATGCAAGGTTCTGTTATGTTGTCATTTATCTTCAGTTTTCTTATTTTCTAGGAACTTGCTGTAGAAAAAACCCCCCAAACAAACAAAAAACCTTAATTGACTAAGTACAGATCTTGCATGCTCAACTTAGGATAAGCACTACGGCAAAGGATTCGAAATCTATCAAGCTTGCAAGACAAGTTGAAGCTGACTCAAAATCCTAACATACAGCTGATTTCCGGCAGGCTTCTTGTTGCCCTGGTTAGAGTCAGGCATCTGCTTCTTCGCTGGTGCCCAGCAGGCGAGCTGGGCTCCCGGGTGATTGAGATCCAAAGAGGAGGGCGCTGTAAGACGGGTCAGATGAACTGGCTTGTCATCACGGGACTGGTAACTCAGATCCGAGTGTGGCCTTTGTTTTTGGCACATAACAGAGAAAGGAACGATTTGAACTTAACCTTGCAAAGCAAGTTCTCTGTTTTACTGGTAGTTTGTTGTAGGTTTCAGGGATGACAAATTTTGATGCACTCATTTTAAAATGTTTTGGTCACACACCAGCTCTTGATGCCTTTCTTTTCAATGAATTGGGGTTGGGGTGGGGGAGGCATTTAGTTGCTTTTTATATCACAAGCAGATTGCCAGCATAATGAAGAGGAAACCAGATTGGATATAGACTTTTTTTTTTTGTAATGCCTCTTCCAGTGTCATGTTTATATATCCAAATGGACATTATCCTCTCAGGTCATTATCTGGCACTAATTTATAATTATATTATCAGAGACTATGTAGCAATATCATTGCCCCCAATACATCACATTCTGTATAGATAGATGTCTACACATAAATATAAATGAATTTACATATCAGGTTTTACACTTCAGTCTCTAATAGAGATTAAAAAATGATGACAAGTAGAAATGACAAAGTGACCTCTTCCTGATTATAGAAGTTACCATTTCTCCATGCATTTATAGGCCTTCTTTCTAATTAATGACTGAGCTGGTGGAAAACAGCTAGGTTTTATTTGTGTTGTTTTTTTCTGTTTTGTTTTGTTCTCAACTTTAAAAGTAATCTACCTCTTAAAATTTGTAGTTTTAATACTTGTTTGGTGAATTTGTGCCACTTTAACCCTTTCACTATCATTCCCATTTTGTTACATTTCTGTTATGGGGACTTTATGTTGAAATATTGTATAAAGCATTTGTAGCAGTTTAAAAATAAAATATTTAAAATTATTTAAATTGTTTTGGACGCTTCAATTGTATTGTATGTGATTTGCATCTTATATTTTTGTTTGAGTTGTTAATCTGGAGAGTGTTCTTGTATTGAAGTTTGCTGTTAGTTATTTTATTGTTTCTTGTTGGAGAGTGATATAAAAGACTATTCTAATGAAAACATTAAAATTTACAATTTGACTGCAAAAGGGGTTGTCCTTTGATTTTAACCAATGTAGCCTTGAGAGAGAGGTGATTTACAGATACGAAACAATGGTGTTTGTTATTTTTTCCCTTCCAGCATGAAATAAATAATTTGAGCTTGTCAGATGTATAATTTTTTTAAATACTGTTGCTAGCAGGCACTTAATAACTAGGGGAATTTGAATGATACATTTTATATTAATTGTAACCAATAAAAAAACCTTTACAAACCCTTGTGAAAGGACTGCATTTTTGTACATCATTGGGTTAAAGATAAAGAATGACCTTGCAGAGGCAATTGTGACTCAAGCTCACTGTGTAAAGTCGGCCTTCTGCCCAGATGAGCTCTTTCTTTTGGATTGTTTCTTCTTAGCAACAACTTAATATTTTGTCCTTTCATATTGCTTATATGCCACCTAAATGGTAGATAGAGTGGACAGAGATGCTGAGAAGTGTCACTGAATTTACTTTGATAAGTGAATTTTCTGTGTGGGTGGTTGCGTCCTTAGCATCTTCTGCTAATTTGTATGGATGCTTTATTTATTTATTTTTATAGGAAAAGGCAGTAATGCTCAACCTCTCCTGGATAGTTATTCCCAAATTTGGCTCATGATAACCATATGTTAGCAATACCCAGAGTGGAGGTGGCAAGAGGTTGATGTTTTTAAAGTTTTAGTTACCTGTTTTAAAAGCTGCAGTGCACTGAGTGCTGGCCTCAGCATCCTCTCCTCATGTGAACCCTCACTGCTCTGGGAAGAGAATCGACTCTCCTCTGTTCCTACCTCCATGCTTTCAGTGATCAGACTTGTAGCCAGTTCCACCTTTGTCTGGGTCTTTGGTGCTTTGCACTGGGCGTTTCTTTTCAGGATCTTAGTTCCGCTTTAAACCTGCCAAAAATGAGAAGTGAATTAGAGTCTCTTGCATTTCCTCCTAAGAGTTGGTGAGTTTGAGGGTTTTCTTTGGTTTTTAAATAAGCTGCAAGTGTTGTCCTCTGTGTGTAGTGTCTGTGGTTCTTAGACACTAGCACCTGGTAGTTACTAAATTTTACAACTCACAAAGAAGGAGCCTCACTATTTGGTTGCTTTTACTTGATTTAAAAACAAGACTAAATAGTTTTAACCTAATAAAGTGATGACATCCCTAGTTTTTCTCATCGTACAGTGTTTCTGATGATAAACCTCGTACCAGGCTGCCTGCCTTAATTTAACAGGTTGTTTCTAGCAAGGATTCATCCAGATTAAAATTTGTATCTAGGACCCAGTACATGCCATATACTTACCAGGCTGTGCACCAGGCACTTGGGGTGATTTGGGCACATTTCCCTTTCCCTGGCCTTTGTGGACCTTTTCTTGATACCTTTCCTCTTCTCATACTAGATATTTAAAATTTTGGGACTGGAGAGAAAGTAATAGACAGGGTGCTTGCTTTGCATGTAGCCAACTTGAGTTCAATCCCCAGAACCCCATATGATCTCCATAGGAGTCATTTCTGAGCTCAGAGCTAGGTGTAAGTCTTAAGGACTGCCGAGTGTGGCCCAACATCCCCCCCACACACACCCAAGCCCCCCGAAAAAATTAGGTTTAAAAAGCTCTCAACCCACCCTAGACCTAAAGTCAGGAAGATACTGTTGACTTGATGTGAGTGCAGATAGTAACGTGACTATGGGTATTAATATGTTAGTGATTTATAAAATTATTGCTTATTTAATGCATTTGATATCCAGGCCTCACCACCCATAAAAGTTTATAAAGGGCTTTCACTGTTAAGAAAAGCCGTACTTACAGCCCTTCTAGTACCAGCCTGAGACGTAAAACTGTTCCATTTTGGTTTGTTTATGGCCGCTTCCCTCTTTAGTGGGGTCTAGTCTCAGTGAATGATCTAGTAAAACTAGTAGGAATTTTGGAAGTGTGGACTCACCCATTTGGGATGACCTGGGGAAGGTGGAAGAGCTGAAGGTGATTTGTTGGTAATGCCCGAGAGGGCTGAGCACCAGGCTTTGCCCTGGCCACAGGAAGATGCGCCCTGCCCTGACTCAGCGGTTCTGATTTAACCCAGAGGGAAAAGGGAACCCACCCCAAGGCCCTTCCACCAACCTGTACTTGGGCTCTTTGGGGTGGGTCCTGGCTGATCTGTAATTTAAAGATTTACAGACCACCCAGTGCACACCTAAGATTTTGAGTTTGGGGGGAAATAATGGTGAATGTGGGTATTGTCTATCTAATGCTTGACTAGACTCATCCTTACCCTGTGATTAGGTGCTGTCTTTCAAAAACTCTGGATTCATTTAGGAATGAGAAGTACAGGCCTGTTCTGAAGCCAGTCTCAGGTGCACATACTTTCTAGAGTGAGGAGATGATTGGCCTTGAGGGGAAGAACAATTGTCAGCAGATGTTTAGCTTGGTGGGGGCCCATGAGATCTCTCCCTGGTAAGGCCTTCAACTTTCCCTGAGAAGTCTGCTACAAGATGCAGTACTGTGTGTTAAGAAAATGACTGGCGGATGGAAATAGTGTCACTCATATTGCTAATTTTTACACTGAATGGAACGAAACCTGAGGTTTGGATGGATGCAGAAAAGAAACCACTATAGTCTGTGCATTGCTTGACCCAGCTCCCATGCCCCCATGTCCAGTTTGGGGACCCAAGACCCTCTTCCTGCTTCTGGCTACACTGCTGGTTTCCTCCCCTTCTCTTTTCACCTCCCTGCACTGTTCTTACTCCCAAACAGTGCTTTAGGTGACCTGATAAGCTAGGCTGAATTTGACAGTTTTGGAAGCTTTAACAAGACTTTCCGGTACCTGATCTTGACAATACTAGGAGCAAGACCAGTACTCAGGGCAGTGATTCTGCTCAGAAGTGTCGCAGCTCCCCTATGTGCCAAGCTGACTTGACCTGCCTCTAAGCTACAATCTTTCACTCTTCAATTTTTTGTTGTATTTAGTTTTCAGTTTTAGTTTTGAGTTCATTTCCTCTAAATGTAGAATGCAGGCCATTTGCTTTCTGGAGTAAGATGTTTGGATGGGAGCATCAGCAAACAATTAGAATCATGTTTGTGGATTGGGATATTGTCCTGGTGCACAACGACTGCCGATGAGTTTGTTGCTGCTCCTTGGAGTCTCACCCTATTCTGAACTGGCTTGTGCTTCTGCCGCTATCATAGGACCCGCAAGTCAAGCTGACCCAATCCAGTCAGCGAACAAAAAAATCATAACAAGATTACAACTCATTAGAACATCTTTTTTGATTTTTTTTAGATAGTGCAGAAAGAGCCATTTAAAAGAAGAGGGCTAGGGGCTCATCCCTTGCAAGCCTTGGCTTGTTGGACACTAGTCCGAGAAGAAAGTCGAGATAGACCTCCCACCTCAGCAAAGTATGTTATGTGCAGTACAAAGGGGTAGGTTTCTGCCAGCAAAGATGATTTTTTCCAAGGATAGGATGAGAGCCTGGAGGTAGTTTTTGTTTATAATCTGGATGAAGAGTACAAATTGGAAAAGCAGTCATGATTTTGCTAAATTACTTGCAGTTGCTAAAGTCACATTCTGTTAGAAGCCACTAAAAGGAGCTTGGAAATGCTTTTCTGAGAGCAAACTGGCCCAGGCATTGGGGGTAATAGGATTTGTACGCACTTCTGTTTTCTGCCCTACTGGTACCAGCTGGATTCCTTTCCAGCTGTTTCTCAGAAAGTGCCCCTGAATTCAGATGTGCCAGAGAACATTGATATTGTAGTGATTTTTGTGGGAAAAATTAGTGCCTGAGTGGTTCTGCCCCTGTTTAGCTAAAGTGCCACAGGATGCCAAAGAAGCCAGTTCTTTGGATGCGTGCTCCCCAGGTTGCCCAGCTAGAGTGCCAGGAGATTCACTTTGGTCATGGCAGGGATGCAGATGGAATCTTTAAAGTGCAGACTAATACCTCTGACTCAGAACATACTTCAGCTGAAAACTTTTCCATAGGAATGCTTAAATTGGAGCCTACTGTATCATCTGGAATTCTGCTTAGATAATTAAGTCAGCGTTAAGTCTAAATGTGAATTTTAAATACAAGCCACTTAAAAGGAGGCAGGGAATTTGTTGCACAGGTAAGTTAACCACAGAAGGGGATTTAGGCCTCAGGCATCCAGTAGTGGCAATTTTATTTTTTTCAACTTTAAAATAGAATTTCAATTTAAAATAATTGTATTTGTTTTAGTCTTTAGTGATTGCCAAAATGTATAATCTAATACTCTCAATTGGAATGGAATTCTTTAAAACTCATGTGGATTCAATTTTCCTTGCAGTAACATTTTCTTCTCACTTGCTTTTTATAATCACTTCCAATCTTTGCCAGCCCAGCTCAAGTGTAGGAACATTTTCAGATGGCTTCTATTTCCAGGCTATTATTGGACTTGTGAACCAGGCACATTCTCCTGTTGTGATTCAGTGGGCCAACCATTCAGAAAACAGTGGTAACGGTCAGTCTGAAACAGGAAGCTGTAGACTGTACCTCTGATGGACTCCTCGGGCTTTGAGGATGCTGGGATGCAGCCACCACATGGAAGGAAGGAGAATGGGAGCTGAGGATGTTCCCTGGCCCTTCATTGCAGAGAAGCCAACCAAGTCTAAGTGACATCTCTTATATCAGGCCCCACTTGCTGGCTCTAGAGCTGCATTCTTACTAAATACAGGGTCAGATGAATTCACTTTATTTGGTTATTATAGTTCCCTGCTCATCCCCACCCCACACATACAGAGATGTTGATGTCATTAGTCAATGCAAGGCTTTCGTTGGTGAGGTTATATAGCATGGCGCGCCTGGAGCTAGCAATCTGGTTTTTGAGTCAGGTGCCATTTGTGACCGAGGCAGGCCGAGCTCCATCCTGTAAGTGGGAGTGTTGGAAGATCCAGTTTGTGTTCTAGAAAGGAGAAAGTAGCTGATGACTGGTGGTGATGGTAATGACACTAGTGTTGATTGGTGTCGGCTACTTGTGTCCTCACAATAACAGATTTAGAGGAAGGTCCCGTTTGGAACGCTGACAGGGTTTAGCACAATCTGCCTGGGGGGATTTAGTACATTTTCCCCCATGGGAAGAGTCACAGTTTGAGTGATGGCTGCTGAAGAATGTGTGTCTGCTAAGGAAACAGCTGAAAAGTAGGAAAGAGGGATTCCTTCATGGAAACTGACAATTGCCAGTTTTCTATTTTGGGCAGAGTTCAGTTTGTTTTTATTTTGTTTGGGGGGCACACCTGGCAGTGCTCAGGCTTAGTGCTGGGTCTGTACTCAGACATCGCTTCTGACAAGATTTGTGGGACTATCGTAGTGCTGGGTATCGAACCTGAGCATGACACGTACAGGGCAAGTGCTCTATCCACTGTCCTGTCACTCCGACCCCAAGGCCCCAGTTTTTCAAAGCTTCCAGGAAGATCTCATTCTGGCCACAGGCAGAGCAACTGAAGGGGATTCTTGGGGCTGAGGGCTGGCAGGGAATGCTTTTGCCCACCAGAAGTCCATCTCAGACCAGGCTGCCTCCTGTGCAGCTTCAGCTGGGGGTGCCTGCCCTGATCCCTGAAAGGGAATTTACAGTTCAGAAATTCCACAAGACCTTTTTCTTCCACAGGAGGTGTGATGGTAAGGCCTGGCCCTGGCCCTGGCCCTGGGCTGGTTTGAAGGCCAGTACAGGCCATGCAGCGTAGGTGAGAGCGTTGGTTCTGTGCTCAGAACCTCTGATCAGACATCACCTCAGGAAGCCCTTGTTAACCATTTGATCTGAAAAGTTGAAATACCTCACCTTCCAGTGTATCAAAGCATTGATCTCTTCCATATCTGTTATAGGTATTCTAAATTTTATTTACCGAATGTCTACCAAAGAATGAAAATGCTGTAAGGGTAGGAAATCTGTTTTGGTCATTCACTGAACAACAATGCCTAGCTTGTAGTGGTTGTAGGAGAAATGCTTGTGGAGTGGACAAGTTCCCTAGCCTCCCTCTGATCCTCACTCTTCCTTACTGTGAATGAAGATCCATCTGACCACAAGGAGGGCAACAGAAGCCTGTGAGGACACTGGAGGCCACCTGCCATATAGTCAGTGCAGCTCGAGTGTCAGCTATCATTATTGTTGTTAGCAAAAGATACCAACTTGAACGTGGAGGCTGGTCCTCAAAGCTGACTTAACCAGATGTGACATTTCCAGAGAGCACAAGTTACTGTAGCTGGAACGTTTCCCTCAGCACCTCTTGCCTCAATCTAGATAAAAAAAAAAAAATCTTAAGTGGCCTAGAATTCCTGCCTGTGACCCCATCTGCAGTGATCTGGAGTTCTTTGCTGGATATCAGCGAGGCCCAAGCTGTTCATGGGAAACCCGAAGCTGCCACCTTTCGTCATCAGCCCCTCTGTCATCAGAGCTCTGAAGGAGTGCTAAAGCAACCATTTTTCTAGATTAAGAAAAGGAAAGTGATTCATTCTTATTCTGTCACTCCTCCACATGATGGTTTCAAGTTCCAAAGCCCAAACAGGAACATTTTTAAAAGATTGTTTTGCAAGAAAGCACTCCATTAGCTCCTTGAAACCCTGAAAACATAACCACAATCCATCGGTTAATTAAAGTAAAATAATTACCTGAGAACGTTTGTGGATAATTGAGAAGGCTTCACATTTCCCCATTGGATCATTAAGGCCCTGTGAAGTGAAACTGTTTGTGTTCTGCCATTTTATTGATGCAAACACTGAGGCACAGAGACAAGATGCAGCTTACAAGAGGCCACAGCTGCTAAGTGGAGCCAGGAAATAAGTCCAGGAGCCTGACTTCTTTCTCAGTCATGAACCCAGTCTCTGCCTCTGGTTTGTCAAGCATGTGTGTCTTCTTAGGGCCTTTCCTTTACAAAACAGATGTTGCTTGTTGGTAAGCAACTGCCAAGTTGGGGGTGGGGGAGGGCAGGAAACTCAACCTCCCTTGGAGGTGCTAAAATGAGTTGGGAATGTCTGTGTTTGTATACAGCCCGTGAATCCATGTGGTCTAACCTGATACAGAATGGGACAGACAGTATTCTTGTGGTTGGAGACCCTTCTGCCTGTATTGGTTGGACCGTGGCAGTAAAAGGCTCCCTATTTCTGAGCTGAAACATCCCAGAGGGGATCACGTGTTGGTCATTTTGAGCCTGCTATGTTTTGTGTGTTCTTGAGAGGACAGAGCAACTTCAGTCACGCCTGGTGCGATTGGCACCACCTCCACCCGCTTCATGAGGGAAAGGGCATATCATTTACCAAAACCAGAGCTCTTGTACCCTGCATCTTTTTTTCCCTACCTATTTTCACAGAAGTCTTTCTAAGCCATGGCTGGCAAGTAGGTTTCCATCAGTGGGCACGCAGGTCCAGGAAGCCAGTGGCTCTGCCACATGAAGTGTTTGGTCCCCCTTGTCTCACTGCACCACTTCCAGGCTCTCAGAACTGGCTCTTGACCATGGTTCTGCCATTCCTGGAAAGCTCCAAGTCACCTTCCTGTAATATTTTGTTGTGCCAAAGTGATACCTCGGTAATGTGGGAATACGGGGTCTAGAAGCTGGAAAAGAAGGCTCTCCTGGCTGAGGTGGGTTTCCTGCAGTGGTTTGCTTGCTTGTGCATATTCTCGGATCCATGCTGCTGAGTGATGCTGCTGGATGACTGACCCGAGGAGCGCGTTCGTTGTCACAAGTGCCTACAGATTGCTCTGGAGCCTCCTCAGACATAGGTGGTTGAAACAAATGGTCAGTGGAGAAAAGGAAGCATTGGGAGGGAGAATGTACCCAGTGCTTTCCTCAGCAGAGGTCTGTTGCCAAGTGAAGGAAGCCCTTATGTCCTGAAACAGTTGTTTTCTTTTCTCTTTTTACTGGATACCTTGTTCTTTTACCTGTGTCTAAAATATACTTGTATTTCTAAACCACTTGCTAAGTGCTAGCAGGTGGTTGTGGGCCGGTACCTGAACCTCATTCCATCTCAGTCCTGTAGAACCTGCCCACTGATTTCATTTTCTCCTCTGCTTTTTGATTTATTCTTGAAGGTCCCTAGAAATTTCTCTTATAGCCAGGGCATAAGTCGTGCAAGGCGTTTCCCACTGTACTATCTCTCTGGCCCCCAGCCTTCCTATTCTTGTGTAAACTCCTGTGAATTTCACAAATGAGTTTACCACCCTGATATATTGGTGTCAGATACTATAGTTGATATGATCTGAATGTTTTATCAATATAAATAATAATGTTTGTGTCTTTTAGTATGTTTTTATCTTACAAACATAAAGTAGATAAAGAGGGACCAGAGAAATAGTTCAGTCGTTAAGGTATGTTCTTGTCATGCGGCAGACCCAGATTCAATTCCTAGCACCCTATAGTCTCCCCCGAGCCTCGCCAGGAGTGACCTCTGAGCGCAGAGCCAGGTGTAAACCCTGAGCACCATTGGGTGTGGCCCAACCCCCCCCAAATTGTTTCTAAATGTTTGTAAAATGTGCAGGTGTAGTACATCAATGCAGGGTCAGCGCAGGTGTTTTAAGGTGGTGTCTCAGTTGCATGTGACAGGTTTGTAGGTCAGGGGAGCAGTCTGCTGAGTTATTGTGTGTTTGTCCAGTGTATGAAGGGACCTTGATTCAGATGATCTCAACCACATGGATCAAAACCCATCTGGGATGCTTACTCAGAATTCTAGCCTCCTCCACCTTATCCCAGACCCTGTAACCATAATCTCTGACATGGGAACCTTGAAATTTTCATGTTTACCATCTTCTCGAATTAGTTTTACTCATATTTCAGAATTCCTCCTTACATCTGAAAAAAGAAGGATAAATAAAGTGACCTGGAATTGACTCACCTCATGACTTAATTTGCTTTCGAGTTTCATTTTTCATTTGCTTGGCTTTTTAACAATTGCTTTGATATCTTTGTGCTTTTCAAAGTTTTCAGAAATACTTGTATTTCCCCTTGTTCCTAATAAAGCATCTTGGGACTCAGCTCAGGCAGCTCAGGAGTATCAGGGCTGAGATGGAACACAGGATTGCCTGATTTGTCCATCACCTAATCACAGTAAAGGTATCTACTGGGATATTTTTTTTCAGTCAAATGTTGGTTTATGGCCTTTTATTCTGTAATTGTAGACAGCTTAGTAATGACTTTTAAGTAATACTGGCACAATATTTTTAAACTTCACATAATGGTTGCATCATTATGCACTCAGATACTTGTCTCTGCTCAGACATCACTCCTAATAAGTTCTTGGGACCATATAGGGTGCTGCGGATCAAACCCAGGTCAGCATATGCAAGGCAGGTGCCCCCTATACTATCTCTCTGGCCCCTGCACCCCAATTTTTGTAGCAAAATTTGACAAAGTGTAGATTATGTAGAGAAATACATATATTGTTGTGTCTCAGTTGTTGTGGAAGGGAGAGAGGGTGCAGAGAGAGGTGGTAGATGACCTTTGTCCATTTGTCCTTTGTCCATTTCCTAGGACAGGCACACCGGCTTGGTGTCTGCACTTAGCCCACAATAGGGACTTATTGCATGTTTATGGACTCAAAGAAAAGAAGAAGTCTCCAGGCTGACCCTAACTTATGACTTTGTAGTTTAAATTGTGAGTTTGGCAGCAACCCACTGTTGGCAACTGAGTGTAAAGAAGGCCATTTGGATCAGAAAAAGAACAGGTGGCTTGGTGATTGATGGTTCCCTCAGGGCAAAGCCTTGAATATAAAGAAACAAGGAAACAAGTCAGCGGCCAGGGAGGAATCCCAGTGAACTGGACTATGTGCTCTGTGGGCAAGAAGTCTAGGTTTTGTTCCCAGCAACAGAGTCCCCTGAACACCAGTAGGGTCTCCTGAGCACTGAGCCAGGAGTAGTCCACGAGAACTTCCCTGTGAGCCCCCTCCAAACCAAAATGATAGATCAAAAAGAAAGAACCCCAACCAGTCAACAAGATACAGAGCAGAATGAAACTGTGGCTGGAAGCCTTAGTATAGCACCACACATTCATTCACAGGTGTCAGAGAAATAGTATTCTCTCCTCCCCACTCTCCACCCTATGAACTAATGACTACAACCAAGCATTCTGAACTGCTGGGTAGAGCTTGCGAAGGACATCTCCACACTTCAAAGTTTCTTCCCTTGCCCCAGGTTTTGGCTTTGAAACTAGGATGCCACCGTTTTCAGCTTGATCTCTTGGCCTCTCTGTCATGAGGCTTCCAAAATAAATGACAATAGAAGAGTTTTCCTGAGTTTGTAATTTTGCTCCCTATAATGAATGAGAACTCATACTGAGCTCACAAGTCAGTCTCGTGCCCTTCAGTAGCTGAGCAAGGCTACTACCCAAACTGGTTCTGCAGACCACGTCACTCACCTTTGCAACATCTCTGTCAGGCTCATGAGTCAGGGCTGCTGCCCAGCATGACCCCACTGACAAGTCAGGGCAGCAGACAAGAGTGCTTGGTGCAAGAAGCCCAGGGCCTCCATGGCTTTCCCTCCCCTGAGCAGTCATTGATGTGAGAATCACACTGTCTGGGGCCCAGGCAGTGGCACCAGAAATTTCCTCCAACTCTTGTTAGAATGCCAACTGTGGATAAGATGGTATGCAGTTGGGGCTCTGTTGATTTTTATTTTGTCAACCTTTGCTATTAATGGATGTTCTTACTTCCTTCCAGAATGCATCCTGACACCTCAGAGACTCCCCCCAACTCTGGCCTCTCTGTTCCCAGCTGCTGAATGCTGCTGAAACTCAATTTTATTGCATTCCCAAACCTGTGTTTTGTCACTCGTACTTAACTGTTGTATTTGTGTGTGTGTGTGTGTGACTTAGTTGAACAGTATCCAAACTGATGAAATAAGGGCATTGAGTTGTTTATGAAAAATAAGTTGAATATTCAGAGGACTAAAAGGTAGTACAGGTGTTTAGGTGCTTGTCTTGCCTGAGGTTGACCTCATTCAATCCCTGGCACCACATATGGTCCCTCCAAGCAATACCAGAAGTGATCCCTGAGCAGTGCCAAGTGTGGCCCCAAACAAATAAAATTAGTCAAATGTTCAGAAAGGCACAGAATTTATTAAAACCTACAATTCTATTAGGTGTGGGTGAGCAACCATTAAAATTTGCATAAAGGATGGAAGACCTTTGCACATAGGTATATTTTATAAAAGTGACTGAAGTTCTTTCCCCTCTTTATAAAGAACTGGAAACCATAGATGAGGAGGAGTGATGGGTTTGATTTAGTCAAGACATCTTAGATTTTGACCATCTTATAATTTCATCATTTAATAACCATTGTGGGGCCAGAGAGATAGTATAGTGGGTAGGGCATTTGCCTTGCACACAACCGACCTGGGTCCAATGCCTGGCATCCTGCATGGTCCCCAGCACCGCCAGGAAAATTCCTGAGTGCAGAGCCAGGAGTAACTCCTGAGCATTGCTGGGTGTGACCCAAAAAGAAAAAGAACGATTGTGGAGCCAACTTCACTGTTTCGTGTGGCCATGTAGCCATGAACATCCCTGACCCATGTGGAACTTACATTATAGAGGGCTGTGGAGAGACAGTGAACTAGCAAGTGAGAAACTAGGCATATCAGATGAGTGCTTTGGAGAAACAAAATAGGGAAAGGGATAGAAAGTTCTGGAGTGAAAGACACAGTGGTCAGAGAAAATGTGACTGAAAAGTCTGCACTAAAAAAAAAGACTTGGGGGTGAAGGAGCTGACCCGTGGATAGGGAAGGAAGGTACTTGGCCAAGGAGATCACACGCAAAGGCCCTGAGGTGGAAATATCCCTGGTACATTCCAGAAACAAACTAGTGTGGCTGGAGAGGAGGAGGAGAGGAAGGGGTGAGGAATCAGATGAAATCATGGCAGTAAATGGGTACTATTCTATTCTTTGTAAATTCGTTCTTACATTAAGTCAATGGGAAATTTAAAGGGAGGAGGAAGATGGTATGACTTGATTTTGGACAGAATCCTCCAGTTGAGCATGGACTGAAATGAGACCGGGGAGAAATGGTTCAGAAGGGAGAAGAAATGCTTACAGGATTGCAGTGTAGTGGTGGAATTCCAAATATATTTTGGAGGCAGGTCCACAAGATTTGTTGAGGATCAGCTGAGAAAGAGAAGACGAGAATGAGTACGGACTTCGGGGTGTTTTGGTTTTGACTATGGGGGGTGGGGGGGCCTGGGGATGCCATTAAGGGAGTAATGAAGACTGTAGTTGGAGCCGTTTGTGGGGTTCATGTGTGCTGGGAATTCAGTTGGGGGCAGGTGAAGTTTGAGATGCATGAGATGGGGAGACAGGGAATATTTAGGTTTCAAAGATCAGAGGAAGGAACCCAGCTGGGAATAGAGACAGGAGTCTTGAGGGTAGCCATAATGAGTTAAAAACCAATGGGAGAGGAATCTCCATGGAGTGTGAGTATAGGTCCAGGGAAGGAGTCCAAGAATCCAGGATGCTCTGAACAAGAGATTAGAGCTGTTTGGAAGAGCATGGAAGTGAGACCAAGCAGGAAAATGAGACCAAGTAAGAAAATACTGAATGAGCCAGAGAACCAAGCAAAGGATGAATTTGGAGGAGGGGGGACTGAGTGTGTCAAAGCTACTGCTGGAGATGAGACGTGAGATCAGACCACGGATTTAGCAACATGGGGGCAGCCTAGGTGGGAGGATGCCAAGAGAAATGGAGCGGACAGGACTGCCCTGGGTTCAGAAGGGCGAAAAGGCTGGGGATGTGGCTCAGGAACAGAGCACCCCCTTCAGATGCACCCTTCCCAACACCACCCCCATGAAGCAACTTGTAAGGATCTAAAGGCCAGGGCCAGCCTTGGAGGTCTCGGTAGAGCACTGGGCTTGTGTGTGTGCATCCTCGACACTGCTTCAAACATTGCCAGGAGTGATCCCAAGCACAGAACCTCCAAAGCATTGCCAAGTGCGGCCCCCAAACCAGATTACCCTCTCCTCCCAACCCCCACACACACAAAAAAAAAACAAAGAAAAAAAGGGGGTGAAGACATTTTAGAACATTAAGAAGTCTTTCAGGGAGCATGACTACAAAGGAGAACCCCAAAATGGGCCCCTGGGGAGAAGATAAAATAAGAGGGGTTTCTTTTCCAGGTGGGAAAAAATAGCCGTACTGATTTGATGATGGGAAGGAGTTGTGAAAGCCAGAGAAACAGGAGAGGCAAGAAAGAGAAGGCAGTGAGGGTGACACTTCCCCCTTAGAGGGAGTGGGGGAACCTGCTTGGGGGCCAGGGGCAAAAAGCCTGTGTCTGAGGAAGAGGGCCAGTAAGGACTGGAGCTATCAGCAATCAGCAAGAGGGGATGTGGATGTGGGGTTCTCAGAAGTTCTCAGAGAGAGGCAGAGGCTGGTCAAGGGGCAGAGCTAAGAGTGCCTTCCCTGAGGTTTGGAATCAAGAATGTTGAGTGTGACCCATCATCGAGGCAGTGGTTCTTCCGGCAGCCTAGAGGCCGGTAGTTAGTGCTTGTTTTTCATTGAAGTTAAAAAAAAAAGCTTCAGTGATTGTACAGTGGGTGGGCCTTTGCCTTGCACAAGTCCAACCTGATTCAATCCCTGGCAGCACATGTGGTCCCCACCGGGAGTGATTCCCAGCCAGGAGTATGCCCTGAGCCCACCACCAAACCAAAATTTAAAACCAAAGCCAAGATATACCCCCCCCCAAAAAAAAAACCCATATGCTTGTTCTTCGATGCACCATTAGTTGGACTTTGTCTCCTTTGCCATGTGAGCCCCTCTGTGTCCCCAAGGGGTGCTTCCCTGGGATCCAACAGATCTTCTGCAGATCTGTGTCCTGCAGAAGAAACTGGTCTGGGACTTCAGGGGACTCACCCAGACTACGGGTGGCCTTTTGACCATTGGACACCAACCCAGAGATGGTTTCCTCCCAGGAGCACCAGGTCAAGCACTGTGCTGGAGAGGAAAGCCTGGTGTGCAGCGCTGCTCCTGAGAGACTCTCAGCAGAGGTTTTGGACTTGAGTGGGGAGAGCCTTGTCGGGCAGGACCAGTGACGTGAGCGAGGGCTCAGCAGTGGACTTTGGTGGTGTGCTGTGGGCTCAGATTGCAGACTGAGGCAACATCCCTTGGTGTTGGATAGTGGGTGGGGGAGTCATGCTGGCCCCAACTTGGGACACTCTGCATTTCTCCATGACTCTTCTCATCCTCACAAAACATTTCCGACCTGCTCAGCAGTTAGACATGACCGAGCCAGACAGTTCGACCACAGTGGCCCTCCGCTTTCCTGCCCTATTGCATTTTCATCTGCAAAACCCTCTCTGCAGTGAGACACACGTGCCCTCCTGGACATCTAGGGCTGGTCCCCGAGGCTTACAAGCGCTCAGCTCTGCTGTTTGCAAAGAGGCTCAGCGTCCCAGGAAGCAGTGCCATGGCTCAGTGCTCAGGAAAAGGCTGAGAGGAGACTTGCCAAGTGCCTGCCCTGGCCTCCTGACACACCTCTCACCCTTGCCAGCTTCCCTTACGTGCAACATGCTTCGAGGTTCAGGCACAAAAAAGAGGCCAGGAAAGATCGAGGGTATGAAGTAATCTCATATGAAGTCCCTGAGGAGGACCTTCAGGGACAGAAATGACCCTTTTTGAAACTGCTTCCTGGGGTTAATGTAAATTCTGCACTCTGCTTGCTTTTTCTTTATGCTCCCTGACAAATGCTCCATTGAGCTCAAGTGGAGAGGAGTGCAGACTCACGTGTGTTCACATGCACGCATATGTGCTCACATACACACATGAACACACAGTGCTTCTATGGGCAGGCACCCTGTTCTGAGCTCTGGGAACCTCGCTTTTTCCTCTCTGTACCAATTGCAGTTTGTAATTAGGGACTATAGGAAGTAGCTACATTTCCCCTTCTCAAGCACATGCCCCAGGAGGACAGAGACCAGGCATCTGATCTACTACTTCCCCCATGGGTCTTGAACGTGTTCAGATGTGCCCTCTGCACTTGGTTGCCCTGTAGGGGTCACCACACATGGGGCACCGGCTTTGGTCTGGAGTGTGGACAGGAAACCTTGGCCTCCTTAGCTGGCCCCGAGGATCCCTCCATGATGGCCCCATTTGTGCACAGAGTTGCAAATCTAAGTCCCAAACTCTGGACACACTGTTGCATGTGACCTATTTGAGAAATGGTCTGCTTAAAGATTTTCCCCCCTTTTTCTGAAGTGTTTTTTTTTTTGGTCTGTTTCTTTGTTTGCTTTTTGGGTCACCCTGGTGATGCTCAGGAATTACTCCTAGCTCTCCACTCAGGAATTACTCCTGGCAGTGCTCGGGAGACCATATGGGATGCCAGGGATCAAACCCTTTCTGAAGTGGTTTTATTAAAAAGTATTATGATAATTATGGGGCTAGAGAAATAGTACAATGCATAAATAGTATGCTAATACTATGTACAGTAGCGTCACTGTCATCCCGTTGCTCATTGATTTGCTTGAGCGGGCACCAGTAACGTCTCCATTGTGAGACTTGTTTTTACTGTTTTTGGCATATCGGATATGCCACGAGTAGCTTGCCAGGCTCTGCCGTGCAGGCGAGATACTCTCAGTATCTTGCTAGGCTCTCCAAGAGGGGTGGAGGAATTGAACCCAGGTCAGCCACGTGCAAGGAAAATGCCTTACCCACTGTGCTATCGCTCCATACTCCATATGTATATATTACAGCAGTACATAGTACAGTAGTATATGGTACATAGTACAGTATAGTAATACTGTAGTATAATGCATACATACAATTGTACATTATCACACATATAGTACATTATACAGATATGTACTGTATAGTACATACAATTGTACTATATAGTACAAATATATATAGTATAGTTTGTAGTATATACATGTAGCGTATAGTATATACATATACTTACTGTATATAAACTATACCATATATACTAGAAATATTTGTACTATATATAGTACATTTAATTGTACATTACAGTATGGTAGTATAATAATTATGGAGCTTGAGAGATAGTATAGATAGTGTAGTTCATACACTTACCTTGCATGTGTCAACCTGGGTTCAATCTCCAGCATCGCATGTGGTCCCCCAAGTGCTGTCAGGAGTGTTTCCTGAGTGCAGAGGCAGGAGTAAGCGAGAGCATAGCCAGGTGTAGCCCCCAAAAGATTATTATCATTACCCTCATCCTCATTATCACTGCTATGACTTGTTTAAAGGGGTTCTCTTGAGGATAAGGCTAGACCAGAGCTGTGTCCTCTGAGACACACAGCACATGGCCCTCCGCTGTGTCCTGTGGCACATGGCACCAAGCAGGCTGTGGGGAAAGAGTCAGATGCAGGGAGTGTCTCAGGGTATTGGGAATTGACACCTTGTGGTGTCAGCACAGCAAAGGCTCAGCATTGCTGCAAGGACCCGCTTCTTGCTTCACAGGCCCTAGACGGACTCGGCGCTTCTGTCTCAACGCTGCCTCTTGTCAACTGTGTGTTCCTGTGCCAGTTGCCTAACCTCTCTGTGCCTCTTTACCCGAGTGAAAAGGGCAGCAGCCCTACGTTGTCTGAAAATTGTCATTATATGTCAACATTTGGGATAGCACTCGGCCTGGGGCAAGCCCATGGGCATTAACTGGACCTCACAGAGCTCGCAGGCCTGAGCAGCACCTGGGGGAGTTGTGACCGGCTGGTAATGTGGCAGGAACAGTGGGGTTTTCTCTCCTCCTCTGCCACGGGCTCCCCGCTGTGTTGGGGCTGGGCTGCCGCTCAGCTGTCCCTGATTTGCTGCCCTAAAGGCCTCTGTGTAGTGCTCAGCTGCAGAGCGGAACAGGGAGCAGGGCCACCCTGCAGAGGCTGGAGGATGGGCGGGAGTCCTGGCCACCGACATCCACAGGCCTCGTCTCTGCAGCCAAAAAGTAGGCTGAACAGGCCTAGCCCTGCCACACGCATCCTGTCCCCGCTGCGTGTGTACAGGCAGCTGGGACCCAGGCGGCAAGATTTTGGGGTCTCGGGGCAGAGCTTGTGAGGAAGTACAAGAGCAGAATTTTTTTCCCTCTGGGAGGGCTGGGGATTGGCTGCTCCCCACTCTGCCCTGCCCCACTGCCCCAGTTCCCTCAGAGGCTTGTGTCTGCAGCCTCCCACCTCGCAGCTTCTTCGGACTGGGTCATCTGACACCCCGTTCTGAACATTGACGCCTCGTCCAGACACCCAGGGAGTGTGCCTTAGCCCTGGTAGTGCCAGCCCTGTGTCTGAGATGGCAGCTGGACAGGCCTTCTGACACTAGCTGGTTTAGATGACCAACCCAGCAAAGGAGAACAAAGGAGCCCCCAGAGTTCCCACCAGCTTTCTCCATCAAGACAGCCAATTCTTGGGCCCGGAGCTAGACCGCTGCCAGGCATGTGGTCTTGAGTTCAAACCCCCGTGACACCACATGTGCTGAGCCAGACAGGGTCCTGGCAGATGTGCTGTCCACAATCCCCAGAGCCTCAAGCCATTTCCAGTTGTACAGCGCCGCTGTAGAAGAATGCCCCGAAGCCAGTGCGGCCCCTCTAGAAGCACAGAAATGGAAAAAAAATAAAATCTTTGCCAGGGCCATGGCCAGGGAGCAAGACCTTCTGCTGAGCACAGCAACCTCCGGGCAGCCCCCATAACCTGTGACTCGAGTGCCTCTACCAGGTGAGCACTCTGAGAGCACCATACCCAGAGTGCATCATAGCTGAAAGAACAGTCTGCGAGCAGGAGGCCAGGCGTGGGTGATGCCCGGACATTGCAGTAGCAGCGGCACCAGAGGGAGGGCAGGGGGCCAGGAGGAAATGAAAGCGGTCGATGGCCACCCCCAGTGCTTAGTGTCCTCAGATCAGTGCTGACAACCTGAAATGCCCCAGGATGCCTGAAAGCTGGTGGGTAGGCGCCGCATGGAGCTGGTGGTCACCTCTGCTGCAAAGCGTTTGAGGGCAGCTGAGCTCTCCTTAGCTGTCCCCGCAGCAGGCGGCGTCTTGTTGACTTCTCTGGCCTTATCACCTTTCAGAGCCCGAATGCCCCCACGTCCTTCTACTGACGTCTAGCAAAGCCACTCTATCTGGACTCCTCGGTCCCTTTCTGCACCAAGCTGGCACTCTGCCTGCCTTGTGGTCATCTGCCTTGCCACACTTGTATTTGTTTGCATTTTCCTTCTGGGCTTCCGTCCTGATCGTGAAAGTTTCATTGAAAAAGCCCAGGCTGTTTCGTTCGGTGCCTCTGGCTAGTCCTGGGAGGGAAGGGGTCGCTTGGAGGGCTTGTTGGGGTCTGGAAGTTGTGTGAGAAGGACCTGGGAGAGAGGGAGCAAGTACGCAGGGGGCGCCCGGCCCACATGCCTGTCTGCAAGTGTGATGTTAAGCTTTAACTGCTGAGCCAGTGGGTGTGTCAAGAGACGTGAGGAGCTGGCGTCAGGAGTGGTCATGCAAGTTGGGCTCAGGGCAGGGGTGAGGCCTTGACAACATTGAACACGTTCTCTTCCCAGCCAACTTCCTTTGGGTTTTGAGCAACAAAGATGGCACATTGCCAAGGATGGGGGGAGGGGCTTGGGCTGAGGGGCATTGGAGAAAGAGCAGTTTGAACTGCAGCAGTGGCCTGGTTCCTGACTTATCTCTTTCTTTCTTTCTTTCTTTCTTTCTTTCTTTCTTTCTTTCTTTCTTTCTTTCTTTCTTTCTTTCTTTCTTTCTTTCTTTCTTTCTTTCTTTCTTTCTTTCTTTTTCTTTCTTTCTTTCTTTCTTTCTTTATTTCTTTCTTTCTTTCTTTCCTTCCTTCCTTCCTTCCTTCCTTCCTTCCTTCCTTCCTTCCTTCTTTCTTTCTTTCTTTCTTTCTTTCTTTCTTTCTTTCTTTCTTTCTTTCTTTCTTTCTTTCTTTCTTTCTTTCTTTCTTTCTTTCTTTCTTTCTTTCTTTCTTTCTTTCTTTCTTTCTTTCTTTCTTTCTTTCTTTCTTTTTTTGCTTTTTGGGTCACACCCAGCTATGGGTTACTCCTGGTTTTGCACTCAGGAATTACCCCTGGTGGTGCTCGGGGGACCATATGGGATACTGGGAATCGAACCTGGGTTGGCCTTGTGCAAGGCAAACGCCCTACCCGCTGTGCTATCACTCCAGCCCCATCTTGTCACTTTCTTGTTCTCACCTCCAGCTCGTACCAGGCCTGTATGAAGTGCATGGAAAGATGGCAGTGCTCTTGGGTCTGATGGGGAAAGTGGCAATCACAGACACTGAGTGTCCTTGATCCTGCTCACCTGATTCCTTTCTGCCTGTCGTTTGCCGGGCTTCACTCTGTCTTTCTTCCCTATCATTAGTGTCCTCAAATAAGCAGTCCCAGCCCTTCACTCCATCCCAAGGACAGACTTGCTGCATGATCTTGAATGAGCTATCTACTCACTCAAGGTCAAGTGTTTTGCTGTGAGCAGCCTGAGCAGGAAGGGCTGCTGGCCCTGACCTCCAGAGTCTCCTGTCCCCTCTTATCCCAGTGGAGAAGGTGGGTGGCAGGGTAGGGATCATTCACAGGCCAGCCTTGTCTGGCTGAGGTCCCCACAGTCACCCTCTTGTTAGGTTATGGCAATACCTGTCATATGTTGGGTGTTTGGAGTTCAAGCCAAGTAGATTTGGAGGCGTGACTGGTCACCGAACTTAAGCAGGCTGCATGTGATTGGACAGTTGGGTGTGTAGTGGCCCAATCAGGAGCCAGCACTGGCCATTGGCTCCCTCCCAATACAGGGGAAGAAAACTTCAGCCCTGCACATCCCTCCTACCTCTATCCCGCCTTCTCCCTCCTTCAAAAGGAGTCTTAACCTCTCACAGCTATTGTCTCCTCAACCATAAAAGGATGCAAGGACCCACCTCACCTGGTTCACTTAAGAGGAGGTGCCAAGCTTGTGGTCTCTTTCAGCCCCCACTGGTGGCAACACGATGGTGCTTATTACTTTTCAGGTCTGTACTTTCAAATTTTTCCCATGTCCCCCAGAGACCCTTTTACCCTTTTGTATCCCCCCTCCATCCTCCTCCTGTGTTAAAAGTCATTGCATAGGCCCACCTGCCTTCATATACACTCAGTGGTACCCTGTGCATTTAGTGTACTCAGCGAGACACACACCTCCCAGCCCTTGACTCTTGGCTGGTGTCCCTTCACCTGAGCCCCTCCGCTGCCCTGAACACCACATCTCCGAGAGTCTTGTTGGACGACAGCTCCTGACTTGAGGAGGTTATGGGGGCAGGGAGGGCTGAGCAGCTGTTTGCAGTGTCAGCAGCTGACACCCCTACACCCCCAGTCAGTGGATGCTACTGGTCCATGCAGCACCTTTGGGGTAAGACCTTGGGGGCAGATTCTCAAGGCTTCTCTGTGCCCAAAAGGTGCCAACCCAGCTGAGCCTCCTGGTATAGGGCCCAGAGGCCAGCAGGGGGATTTTTATCCCTTTAGGAGTTGGAGGCTTTGGGGCCAGGCTCCTTGGGCTGACATGGTTCCAGTCTGAGCCAGCTCCTGGAGGGACTGTGCTGTGTGCTTTGGGCAAAGCTTCCGCTTCGTCTGGCTTGTGACAGACTGGAGAGAGGCCATGGGACAGAGACGCAGGCTTCCGAGTCAGGTGGGGCTGGCTCCTGATCTCGCTATACCTCTGGGCTGAGAAAGTGGGGGGAGGGGATGCCAAGCTTTCTCATGTCTCTGCACCCCATCATTTCTCCTCTGTAAAATGAGGTGATTGAGGGGTATCCCCAAAGCTCCTTAAGTGGCTGCGGGCGCGTGGTAGGGGCTCCGCGAATGATGTTATTCCATTCCTTTTGTTTGACAGCCTCATTTGGCAGGCGAGGCTAAGCAGCCTTAGAGAGTGGAGGCAGTGGTCAAAAGCAACTAGCAAGCTGGTGGCGGCTCTCAGGCCAAAATGCTCAGCTCTGTGCCAGCTCGCCTACCCCTCACCCTAGATCTGAGGGCCTCCTCTGAGTGGGAGGGGCTTCCCTGGAGCCCCGAGACCTGCCCTAGATGCTGACAGGCGTTGGCGCCAGGAAGCAGGTGGTGGTTCTAGCAGATTCTACCTATATGGGCCTTTGCCAGCCCCCGGGGGGGACTTCAGCACCCTCTCAGGCTGCCTGGCCTGAGTACCTGGTCCCACACCCATTGCCTCTCCCTTACTTCTGGCAGAAGCCCAGAAGCTCAGACCCTGATTTCCAATGAGTGGTGCTCAGAGGTTTGCCTGAGAGCGTGGAAGCCCCGTGTCCCCTGCATGGCCCATCAGTTCTGGAGACATCCGTCCTGATGGTGCAGGCAGAAGAAAGGGTAGGCAGGGGTCTCCTTTAGAAGAACAGTAGGCTGGCTAGGAGCATGGGGGTCCTCAGTCTGCTGGGGATCCCTAGACAGGCTCCTGGAGCTGGTTGCTCCCCTCCCACACCCTCTCCTCAGGATTCCTTGAGGGATGTCACTAGACTCTCCTACCCTCAGTTCTTCTCCCTCTTCTCTTGAACTCAGCATCTTTTAGGCCTTTGTCTGGAATCTGCCATTACCAGGGCTTTCCAGAGCTTCTGCCCTTTCTGTGTCTTCTCTTCCTCAGCCCTTGGGCCACCATGAGACCCAGTGCACGAGAGGTCTTCTACCCTCTCCTGGCTTGTACACACATTGCTCCCCACACGCCTTCCTCAGGCCCTGGACACGTCTCCTCTTCTCTGGCTACATACCCATCCCGGCCTTGCCGCCCTGGTACTGACCAAATTCACCAGCATTTCTGGTCTGCCACCCATTGGACCCGTCCCTCAGGTGTCATGAATGATTCAAAGCAAATCCAGCCCAGATTCCTCCCCCCACCCCCCAATGCCTCCTCCTGCTTGGGACAGTGGGACCCCTTGAGTCCAGTCCAGAGCTAGTCTAGGGCCCTGGCTCCTCTCTAGCCTCCTGCTGTGACTGACTCATCGGCAGATCCTGTCAGCATGGCTTTCAGAATGTGTCTGGAATCCAGCCACTTACCACAGAACCTTCCCTGAGCTCACCCCAAGGTCCACACTGCCATGAACTCTCACCTGCATGAGAGCAGCTGCCTCCTGATCGAATTTCTTATCTGTGTCCACACAGCCATTGGGAGCGGGTGGACGGGGGGTGGGACTTGACCCTCCCATCATCCCCGCCAGTCTCCCTGATGTCTCACCTGGTCCTGTCACAGGTAGGTGGTTTCTGGGGGATTTTTCTTTACCTCCTTGCCCCCACCCCACCCAGACACACACACACACACACACACACACACACACACACACACACACACACACGTTCTCTGTTCTCTGTCTCTCTCTTTCTTTTCCCTCCCTCAATTTTCTGGCTCTCCCTCCATGTTTTTTCTCTCCAAAGAAATCTCTTCTGCGTAATCTGCCTCTTTCTCATATACCCATTTTCTGTCTCTCCTTGGCAGGATCCGGGGGTACTCAGCACTCACAGGGGATGTCCCAGAAGGGGTTCCAGTGGGTGGGGTGGGCGCTCCTGTTGGCCTTGAAGCCAGCTTCCCTTTCAGTCTTCTGTTCTCAGACGGCAGGCCGAGTGAGCACCCTCACGGTCCACAGCATTTGCATCACTTTGTGACCCACCCATCGTGTCATTCAGTGAGGGTGTCGGTGGTGGCCTTGCCCTTACCCATTCTACCTTGTCCATCTGTTAGCTTGCGTGGCTATCCTGGCTTCAGCCCATCTCCCAGCTCCCAGAGGCCCCCTGGCCCTGAGAAGGCCCCAGGTGCAGCCGCAGCTCTGTGGTGGTGTAGCCTCCATGCCAGCTCCCCCGAGCCTGGTGGCGGCCATGGGAGTCCAGGGAGGCCCCATTGCAGGCGCGGGGACTGCTTCCCCGGGGACTCATTAGCTCGGCGGCTGCTCCAGGCACACAAACCAGCCCGGCTGGGTCCTGCCTGCGGTGCCTTCCTGCGTCACTCTGCTCAGGACTCAGGCTGGAACCTTCCACTCTGGGATTCCTCCCTGTCTTGCCCCCATCCCCACCCCTTGCCCCGCCACCTCCCCACGCTGCTCCCTGTGCCCGGTGGATTCCTGGGGCTGAGTCAATATATGGGGCATCTGGGACCACAGGGACCCAGCGTGCCCAACTCTTCTCAAAACTTCCTGTGGCGGGAGCGTTTTCACTCTCTAGGTGATGCTCAGGCCTCTATCCTGTCCACTGGCAGAGCCCCAGGGGCAGGGGCAGCGGATGTGCCATTCCAGCAAATACTGACCAGCTCCTGGATGTGCCCAGGGTGCAGGCTGGGTGTGGGGGTGAGGCTAAGCCGAAAGTCCTCCATGGGACCAGTGAACAGCCTGGTCCGTGCTGAAGAGGCAGGCTGAGGCATGGACAATAACAGCAAAACTAGCAGAGGAGGAGACACACACGAGCAGGAGCTCGGGGAGGAATGAACCCCACAGCCCCCCAGACAGGAGAGACCCACAGGGCAGCAGAAAGGGCTGAAGGATGCAGTGGCCACATCGTAAACTCAGGAATTGAATAAGTCCGCCCTCTGGTGCCTTTGCGTGGAGGGTTCTGACCGTTCCCCGGGAGACGAGCTGTGAGGACCACTGCCGGAGTGTGGAAGGACACAGTCTCCGGGCCCGTCCTCACTTGTGTAGATGGAGGCAGGTCTGGGGGAGTGTATGAGGCCCCTCACATGCAATTTTTTTGAAAACATATTTTAAAAATTTGTTTAATTGAATCACCATGAGCTATAGTTACAAAGCTTTCATGTTTGCATTTCAGTCATACAATGGTCAAACACCCATCCCTCCACCAGTGCCCATCTTCTACCACCAATGTCCTCAATATCCCACCCCCTGTCCCCTCCCCAGCCCTCCCCTTCCCCCCTCGCCCCCCCCATCTTTATGGCAGACTATTTCCCTTTTATTCTCTGTCACTTTCAGGGATCATTTCTTTGGTGCATTTGAAAAGTCTTATGAGGTGTTGCTCCTTTGAAGTGAAATTCTAGAAGGCCTGTCAGTAGAGGCTGAAAGCAGATGGGTACTTCTGAGCCATATGTTTTGGAGAAAACTAGGCAGAGGCCTCCCAACCCTCCACTGTTTGAGATATGAAAGCACACGGGGTGGAATCCCGGTGAGGTCACCCTGCACGGGGTGGTGCTGGGTGCTCAGCAGCGTTGGAGAGCCTTCACCTGGCTGCATTTGAGGGCCGCAAAGTCAGATAGAACCCAAGGCTTCAAATGCACAAGGCACTTCCTCTATTGCTTGAGCCATATCCCTGGTCCTCTCTTCCCGGCTGTTGGAAAAGCAGTTGATGGAGCTGGAAAGATAGTACAGCTGATAAGGTGCTTGCCTTCTGTATGCCTGACTGGGTCAAACCCTGGCACCACATGCAGTTGCCTGAGCACTTCCAGGACTGATCCCTGAGCAGCGCAAGGACCAGGACTCTCTGGTGCCTCACTCCACTTGGAGGGTTCATTTGCTCACAGAGAATGAGATGTTAAGGGTATGATAGCAAGCACAGCCTGGACAGGTTCCCCAGTCACAGTCTGTGGGTCTGGGGGGGTGGGGAGGGGCATGTCCATCACAGTCTCACACACACACACACACACTCACATACACGGTGACACTACACAGGGGACATGTCTTGGGTCACCATTCCCCAGAGGGAGGCCTGGGAAGCATCTCTGGGCAGTTCCCACCTGTGGTCCTGCGATCACGTCACTGACCAGGGACCTTGAACCTGTGAATTCTTTTGCCACCCTGCAGAGATTGTTACCTTGCAGGAGAATCTGGGGTGAAGCTTGGGCTGAAGAGGGCTCGGGGTGACTGGGAGAAGCCAACACAGCTGCTGCAGCGAACGTGACAGCAGTGAGATGGCCAGGAGGCCAGTGGGCACCAGTCTGTGCCAGGAGTCATGTTGATGGTGGCCTTGGAGCATGCTGGGAGTCCATCTGGGGAAGCGGAAGGTCGCGCCTCTGTGGGAGAGCTGAGTGGGAACCGGAAGGGCCCTGGACGGTCCTCTGCCCCTCCACCCCCAATTCATACTGCTAGGTAGACTCACATGTGCTGAGTTCTCAGAAAGCAAAGACTCTCAGATCATGGGTCTGCAGGAGTCTTCCCAGTCCTGCAGATGGAAGGGATTATTTCTGGAGAGAGCTGAGTGGGCTGGAGTGCATGATTCCCATGAAATAAAAGCCTGGGTAGCCAGCCCAGGCACCTCATAGTTCCCCTGCACCACCAGGAGTGACCCCAGGCGTAAGCAGGAAGTCAGGAAGAGTCCCCAAACACTGCCCATGTGCCCCCAAACTAGACAAAAAGGATCATCTCCACTTCTTTTTAATTTAGTTTTTTTGCTTTGCTTTTGGGCCATATAGACCCAGTGATGTTCAAATCTTACTCCTGGCTCTGTACAGGGTTCACTCCTGATGGGGCTGGAGATGAACACCATTCATCTGTGTGTAGGGCAAGCCCGCTACCCATTGTACCATCTCTCCAACCCGAAGAGTTGTCTCCATTTTATCAATGAGGAGGCTGAGTTCAGGGACTGAGAGACAGGCTGTGCTTTAACTGGAGCAAATGGCCCATCCCGCTGCCTCCCAAGGTGCAGGTGGGAGTGGGGAGAACTTCCCCAGATGAGTCACACTGAGTCCAGCAAGTTCCCCAACCCCCCCGAGTTGCTGTCCCAGTGCCTCTACTTATGGGGTGACTCCTAGGTAGACACCCCCAGACGGTGCTTGGAACTCTTCCAGCAGCCTTGGGTTGGATAAAACTCTCAAAAACCCATTCTAGCGCGAAAGGTCAACTCTTCTCTGTAAGGCTGAAAGTGTGGAACGGTCTGTAAACTATTGGTGTTTGGGAGTTTGCCACTCCTATCACTAGCCTGGGAAAAGGTTAACATGGAAATTCTCAAGTATGGTTCTGCTGAATACATCTGCTTTGGCGTCATCTTCATGTCAAAATCTTGTTAAGTCCAACGGCAAGATAGGAACCATCTGCAGATTGTGCTAAGAGCTTTCTCTGCATTTGACTATGATAGTGTCCCTGATCATTGCTGTCCCACATGTGCATGGAGAAGCCAGAGCTCAGAGAAGTCTGTGGCTTGCTGAGGCCAAGCAGCTAGTGAGGAGAAATCTAGTTCATGAGGCCTATAAGCACGCCAAGATGGAGAAATCTTATTCCAGAGACATTCTGCTTCAGGCAGGCGCTGGGCTCTCAAACCAGAGAATGGCGCTCACGTTCAGGAAGGGAAGAGTCCCGCTGGACACCACAGCCCTGTACCAACAGGAAGTACCCAAGTGGTTACCTGGTGTCACTGATGGAGTTGAAAGACCTGACTTCTGCTCCTCCATGGAGGTCGCCTGCTGTATGCGCCTCAGTTTCCTCATCTATTCAACGGGCTGCAAAGCATCTGCTCTTCCTTTTAGACTGTGGGAAGGAGTGTGCAAGAGATAACAGCTACCAGTGGGTCAAGCAACAGTGCCGCGGGCAGGAGGGAGGCATCTGCCTGTGGGGGCCTTTGCCCTGCAGGCCAGCTCTCTGCTCAGGGGCACTCCTGGCACCAAAGAAAGCACGCCCTCTGGTGGTCAGGGCTGCTGGAGGTCCAACAGAGGCTAATTGCAGCAGGGCTATGAGGTCAAGGTGTTATCTTTGATGTGTTTAGGTCTTGAGTAATTAACAGACACAGGATGATGGTAACAAAGAGGGGAGAGGGGTACCAAAACTGATGAGGGGTCTGTCTGGATCCAAAGAGGCTGCTTGGGCCAGAATGATAGTACAGCAGCTAAAGCGTTTGCCTTGCGCACGGATGACCCAGGTTCTATCCTGGGCACTCCGTATGGTCCCCTGAGTTCACAGAAGTGATCCCTGAGCTCAGAGACAGGAGCAAGCCCTCAACACCACCAGGTGTGGCCCCCCAAGCCAAACCGAAGTGGCTGCTAGTCCATCCTCTGCTCCGTTTCCCTAGAGCAGGTTCCGGTGTGTGAAGGCCTGTGATGGGCCAGGACAGTCCCGTGTTTCAGACAGCACAAGTGTGAGCAGTCCCCAGGTTTCCAGGTGGCCTTATGGCTGGCCAGGCTCAAAGTGGGGTACCCTGGGAGACCCCTTTGAGACCTGAGCTGGCAGCTAAGCTTCAAGTCTTCGTTTTCTGTCTTAACTCTTGTCCAGGTCATGGAATGAGCTGACCCCAGGCCTTGGCTGGGCCGTGATGGACTGGACTGGGCAGTGTGTGAGTGTTGATAGGGACAGGAATTCAAACAGGCGGCCATGGCTTGTGTCCAGAGCTAGGTCCTTATTTCTCTCCTACGGCAAAGGCTTCTCTATTTCAGTAGCTGTGTGAGGAGACCTCACTGGCATTCACTTCCTGGCACTGGATGGATATATTGTTGCAGGGTCAGGCTGCCTCAGAAGAACCTGTTGGAAAAAAAATAATTTTTCAAGCTTTTCTTTTTAGAGAAAAAACTGGAGCGATAGCACAGCAGTTAGGGCATGTGCCTTGCACATGGCCGACCCAGGTTCGATTCCTCCGTCTCTCTCGAAGAGCCTGGCAGGCTACTGAGAGTATCCTGCCTGCATGGCAGAGCCTGGCAAGCTACCCATGGCATATTCGATATGCCAAAAACAGTAACAACAAGTCTCACAGTGGAGACGTTACTGGTGCCCACTCGGGCAGATTGATGAACAACGGGGCAACGGTGCTACAGTACTACTTCTTTTTTTGGTGGGGAGGAGCACACCTGGCAACGCTCAGGGGTGAGTCCTGGCCCTGCACTCGGGAATTACTCCTTGCCCCCACTCAGGGGACTGTATGGGATGCTGGGGATCAAGCCCCGGGTCTACCGCATGCGAGGCAAATGCCTGCACTATCTCTCCAGTACCTTATTGTAAAAGCTTTTCAGAAAAACAAGCCCAAAGTGTGTCACAGAATCCAGATTCGCCTCTCCTCTGAGAGCCCCTACATGCCAGCGCACAAGACAGCTGGAGACAGCAATTTGCAGTGGCAGCCTCGAGACCTGGGGCCCCCCTGGGTCTGTCTTTCGATCCAGGCCATAGTTACACTTGTTAGCCCCCTGGTGCTTGGAGGAGAGGAGGGGAAAAGAGAGATTGGAGCGGGTGGATATGGTGACACTGGGGTCTGCAGGTCAGCCTGCGCAATGCAGTATCTTAAACCCTGGGGCTCTCTCCTTGCTCCCTGAGAGGTGCTGAAGCTCCAGTCTGGAGGAAAGGAGGCTGCGGCCCCTGCGGGCAGAGGCGGTGGGTGGCCTGTGGGCAGTGACTGACGCTTCTTCCTCTCCCCACACAGCTACAGTCTCCGCCTGGCATCCCGCTGCGCTCCCACCGCCCCGTACATCACCAGGCAGTGTCGGAACATCAAGGCCACGGCCGCAGCCCAGTTCCAGGGACCCCTCTTCAAAGAGTAGACCCTTCACCTGTTCCCCGACAGGTACACGGACGCAGGCGCTGTTGGGGGGAGGGGTGGGGGTGGAGGATTCGAAGGACAGAAAGGGCTGGGATTGGGTATTGGGGTGGGGGGTACTGAGCAGGAGAGTGATAGATTATGTGGCTTATGGGATGCTTCCTTCGAGCAGAGGGGTCAGTGGCTGAGGGCGCATGCCCGGAGCACACCAGATTCCCATTCCAGCTCTGCCATGGGATGGCTGCAGAGCCTTGGCAAGGCAAGAGTCTCTCTGAGGCTCCTTCACCACCACCCTTCGAAAGGCGCTGCCTTCAGTGCTCGTGAGAACAGCAAGTGCCAGATGGGCACCAGGCACCTAGCCCTGCATCTGGTGCACAGTAAGTGCCAGGTTTTACCATGGAGGCTCAGACGACACCGTCTCATATTTCTTTTTTTTTTTTTTTTGGGTCACATCCAGCGACGCTCAGGGGTCACTCCTGGCTCTGCACTCAGGAATTACCCCTGGCTGTCCTCAGGACCATATGGGATGCTGGGAATCGAACCCAGGTTGGCCGCGTGCAAGGCAAACACCCTACCCGCTGTGCTATCACTCCAGCCCCACCGTCTTATATTTCTAAAAATCACAACCGTGGGGCTGGAGCAATAGCACAGTAGGTAGGGCATTTGTTTTGCACGCAGGCCATCCCGGTTCGATCCCCAGCATCCCATATGGCCTCCCGACCACCACCAGGAGTAAATCCTGAGTGCAAAGCCAGGAGTAACCCCTAAGCATCGCCAGGTGTGACCCCCCCCAAAAAAAAAGAAAAATTAAACAAAACCCACAAACGTTAGTGCTCCGCCAAACCTAAAGATGTTTTCTAGATTCCCTGGAAGTAAAAGCTGAGTTTATTCCCAAAAGTCGAACCCTTTGAGGGGCTGGAGAGAGAGGACAGCAGGCAGGGCACTTGCCTTACTCACCCCTCACCCTGTTCTGTCTTTCATCTCTGGCATCTGGCATCTGAATTACTGTTGAGCATAGCCAGGTTTGGCCCAAAAACCAACCAAGCAAACAAACCAATGAAAACACCCCCTTTTCACCTGGAGAGAGGAGGGAGGTCTTGGCAAGACGTCTGGGCTCCCCTGAGAGGCCCTTGCAGCTCTTCTTTCTCCATGCCCCCAAGTCAGCACCTCAAGCATCAATGCAAGCCCCAGTGTGTCTCCATATTGTGTTCAGTAACCTCCAACCCCGTGGGCTCCAATCCCAGTGCTCTATACCAGCGTCTGGGGTCCAGGAGGGCCTGGTACTCTGCATGACCCAGGGTTGCTGAGGTTCTGGGACCTGTCTGTGGAAAGGGCCTGGGATTGCTTCACGGGGGATTGCTTCACGCAGCCAGGCCTGTCTGGAAGGAGAAAGCAGTTGTCTTAGGCAGGAAAGGGCTGAAACTTTTTGTGTATCCAGGAGAAAAACCTTGGCTCTCGCCTTTCCTTGTCTCAGTGCTTCCTCTACGCCCTCTCTTCACAGTTGGGTTTGCTCTGCCTTATTGCCCTGGGGCTTGTGGGAGAGAGGGGGAGAGATGGAAACAGAAACCCACCTCCTCTCCCTCATTCTTGGCTCGTCCAAAACTCACAAGAGAGGGGATGTGCCCCAGAGCAAATCGTTGAAATGAACACTTGACTTCTGCAGGGCTTCGAGAGTGGGGTGACAGGGAAGGTCATGTCCTGCTCCCCTTTTACACACGGCAAGACTGGGGCCCACGAAGAGACTTGCTGGGGTTGTCCAGAGAAGGGTATCAGTGCCAAGATGGGCCATTTCCCTCTTGCGTGGGGCCTTTCTGGGTGAAAGAGACTCGGTCACGGCTTCCAGACCAGGTGCCCTTGGCCACCCGAGCAGAGCCAGATGCAGTGAACTGCTTTCCAACCTGGGTCCTCCAGGGTCCCCGGGGACACGCTCATGTGGGGCCCGGGCATTACTGGTGGCCAGAGCATTCTTGTCTCTCGCTGTCACACAAGTGCTGTTTTCTTTCTTTCTTTCTTTTCTTTTTTTTTTTGTTTGGCTTTTTTGGGTCACACTGGTGATGCTCAGGGGTTACTCCTGGCTCTGCACTCAGGAATCACTCCTAGAGGTGCTCAGGGGACCATAGGGGATGCTGGGAATCGAACCTGGGTCAGCTTCCTGCAAGGCAAGCACGCTCCCCGCTGTACTATCACTCCAGCCCCAAGCACCACTTTCTAAGCTCAGTGCTCAGGTACATGGAGAGCCCATTGCATCCCACAGATATTTGCTCCCCCAGCCCTGGAGGCTGAAAGTCTGAGTCAGGCGGCCCTGAAGGCTGTGCTTTGGGTGTCATGGGGATCCTCTTCCTGCCTTGAAGAAGCAGCTTCTGTGATGCCTCGTGGAAGAGGCCCACGGGGCTCTTCTAACAGCTCTTCCCACTCACGTGACCCACAAGCCCCATCTCCAAATACCATCACACTGGGGGGACAGTTTACTTTCCATAAAAGCTTTGGGGAGATGTGATTCAGCGTGTGGCATGGCTTAACATGGCTTTAGAATGCTTTTTCATATACCACAGCAAAGGATTGTAGCACGGGAAGGGATGGGTCTGGGTCCACACTTTCATTTGATAGAGAGGGAAGAAGACACGGACCCTGAAGGTACCCCCCACTCCCCACAAGCATTTCTTCTTGCCTCCCCATAAGGGGTTTGGAGGTTGGAACTGGCCAAGCATAGCTGAGCGCACGCTTTCCCAAGCCTGACTCCAGTCTTCCTGGGTGAACTTTGTGTCCTTTATTCAATTTACCCAGCTGTAAAATGGGCTAGTGACCTTTCTTTTGGGGTAGGGGGGATTGTTCAGAAGACCAGGCAGTGCCAGGGAATGAACATGAGCTTTCCACAAATAAAACCTGCACTCCAGCCCCTGAACTGTTTTCCCAAGCTATTATCTCTCTCTAGTGTATATGCTGGGACTGGAGCAATAGCACAGCGGGTAGGGCATTTGCTTTGCACACAGCTGACCCGGGTTCAATTCCTCTGCCCCTCTCGGAGAGCCTGGCAAGCTACCGAGAGTATCCTGCCCACCCGGCAGAGCCTGGAAAGCTCCCTGTGGCATATTCAATTTGCCCAAAACAGTAACAACAAGTCTCACAGTGGAGACATTACTGGTGCCCACTCGAGCAAATTGATGAACAATGGGACGACAGTGCTGCAATGTATATGCTGAAGGATTGTATAGGTTAAGAAGCACTTAGAAAGTATAAGAAGTATAAGAAGCACTTAGAAATTTCCTGACACTGGGTCTTCCATAAACCAGCACTGGTGCTATTATTATTATTATTATTATTATTATTATTATTATTATTATTACTGAATTATTACATTTCATAAGAGCAATACTAATGCTCTTATTTTTTTTAAATTCTTTTATTAATTCACCATGTGGAAAGTTACAAAGCGTTCAGGTTAAAGTCTCAGTTATACAATGCTCAAACACCCATCCCTTCACCAGTGCACATATTCCACCACCAAGAATCACGATATACCTCCCCCCTTACCCCCACCTCCTCAACCCCCTACCCCGCATGTGTAACTGGTAAATTTCACTTTACTTTCACTTTACTTTGATTACATTCAATATTTAAACAAAAAAAAATTCACTATTATTGATTTGGAGTTTCTCCCCCCTAAAGTCGATCTGCTGAAAAGAAAGCATTTGGTAATTTGTTTTCCATTGCTGAGAATGAAGAGATATGAGGTCAGGAGGCCGCACTAGCAGCAGCATAGTTTTGGATTTCTGTATTTTAGTATTTTAGTAACTAAGTCCAGAGAAATGTCTGCCAGGAATCGCGACATTGTAAGCTTGTACCTATCAGCTACTTTATATTCCACATATGAGTGCTATCTTTCTATGTCTGTCTCTTTCTTTCTGACTCATTTCACTCAGCATGATACTTTCCATGTTGATCCACTTATATGCAAATTTCATGACTTCATGTTTTCTGACAGCTGCGTAGTATTCCATTGTGTAAATATACCAGAGTTTCTTTAGCCAATCATCTGTTTTCGGGCACTCTGGTTTTTTCCATATTGTGGCTATTGTAAACAGAGCGGCAATGAACATGGAAATGCAGATGTCATCTCTACTATACCTTTTTGCCTCTCTGGGATATATTCCCAGGAGTGGTATTGCTGGGTCAAATGGGAGCTCAATTTCTAACTTTTTGAGAATCGTCCATATTGTTTTCCAAAAGGGCTGAACCAGTCGGCATTCCCACCAGCAGTGAAGGAGAGTCCCTTTCTCCCCACATCCACGCCAACACCGGTTGCTTTTGTTTTTTGGGATGTGGGCCAGTCTCTGTGGTGTGAGATGATATCTCATTGTTGTTTTGATCTGCATCTCCCTGATAATTAGTGATGTTGAACATTTTCTCATGTGCCTCTCAGCCATTCAGATTTCTTCTTTGGAAAAGTTTCTGTTCATTTCATCACCCCATTTTTTGATTGGGTTGGCAGTTTTCTTCTTTTGGAGTTCAACCAGTGCATTGTATACCCTTGTTATCAACCCTTTATCGGATGGGTACTGCATAAATATCCTTTCCCATTCTGTAGATTGTCTTTGTATTTTGGTCACTGTTTCTTTTGAGTTGCAGAAGCTTCTTAGTTTGAGATAGTCCCATTTATTTATCTTTGTTTTCACTTGCTTGGCCAGTGGTGTGTCAGCTTTGAAGATACCTTTGGCTTCAATGTCGTGGAGGGTTTTGCCGACCTTATCTTCAATGTACCTTAGGGATTCTGGTCTGATGTTGAGGTCTTTAATCCAGTTTGATCTGATTTTTGTACATGGTGATAGATGGAGGTCTAAGCCCATTTTGCATGTAGCTGTCCAGTTTTGCCATAATGCTCTTATTTTTATTGGTAATAATAATAATGGTGACCAGGCTCACTGGGTGGGAGCACTTGACTTCTGACTAGGGTCCCATTCTGTTCTAGTCTCATCCTGCAGCAAACACACAAGCTCTGTGAACGGAGGTGGGTGCGCCCAGCCATTCCTTCTCAGCTGAAAGTGGACTGACCCTGGAGTGTATGTCCCCACCTCTGCTACTTGACCTATGCATATGTCCCCCCCTCTGCTACTTGTCATCAGTCTGACCTTGTGAAAAGCTACTTCTTTATGAGCCTCCATTTCTTCTATAGAAAAATGGGTCTCTGTGTCACCTGTCGCAAGGGTGACTGTGAGCAGTAGAGTGGATCTTCGGGGAGTGCAACTGGTTTGGAGAGCTGCTTGGCAGCGTTGACTGAAGCTAATCGTAGGCATACCCGGGACGCAGCAACTCTGCTGTGAGGGTCCCCTCAGCAGAAACATGTGTATGTATAGAACAGGAAATAGAAGAGTGCTCGTGTTTCATATGCACTGTAGTGAAAGTGTACACAGCCATGCATCAGCACACGTACAGGAATATTCACTTGTTATTTGTTCATTCCCTGGGCAATTCCACTGCAAGGGCACACTCAGCAGACGTGCCTACACACCCACTCACCAGAAAACATGAAAAGGTATGTGATTTATGTATACCCAAGTGCCCAGCACTTCCACTAAGCAGAAACATGCATACATAAAAGGATATATACATATGCGTATACACACACAGGGGCTGTAGATGTGGCTTAGTGGTAGAGCATTTGCAAATCCAGATTAGACTTCCCAGTTGTACATGGGCCAGATGGTTGAAGGTAGCCTGGCCCTATGGTAAACTCTCTAGCAAGGGGGCAAAAAAAAGAGCTATAACCACATGTGCAAAATGGTTGAGTCTCATAAGCAAGTTAAGAGAAGCCAGGCAGGGGCCAGAGAGAGAGAGTACAGTGGGCAGGGAGCTTGCCTTGCACGCTGCAGACCTGGGTTTGATCTCCGGCATGCCAAAGGTCCCCCGACAACTGCCAGGAGTAATTCCTGAGTGCAGTCTGGGCTAACCCCTGAGCATTGCTAGATGTGTCCCCTGCCTTTTCCCTCCCCCCAAAAAAATATAGAGAGAAGCCAGGCAAAAAAAAAAAAAAGATCTGTCTTGGTTGATTCCACTTAAGTCTAAAAATGGGTGCGATCTGTTATAATAGACGTCCAGAGAGAAGTTATTCTGAGGGTGAGGGTTAGTGGTTATCCTTAAAAAGAGTTGTAGGTCAGAAATTCGTGGGCGTTTGTTCCTGTTTTGTCTCCACATCTGGGTGCTGGTAAGTGATTATAGGCTGGTTCACTGGGCAGATTCATGAAGGTGTGCACTTTTCCTGTCCATGGAGTATATGCTGCAAGAACTAGTTTGATTAGAAAAAAACAAATTGGCGGGAAATGCTAGAACAATCCCTGACTATGCGACTGTGGTGACTTTTTCTTTTCTGTTTTGTTCTCCAGCACCTGAAGTGACCTGGAATCAGTGAAGCCAAAGGGACTGGCCTTCTGCCCCGCCGGCAGCATTGACCAATCCCGGTTCTCTGAGCCTGTGAGAGCAAGGGAGGGAGCCTGTGTGCCAGCGCGCCTGCGTGCGGTCTCCAAAAGAGGCTCCCAGACCCAGGGAGGCCTGAAGGCAGCTTCTGCTACACCGTGAAAGAGTCAGGTGTAGCCCCCAGGACCTTGCATTCTGCAGCTAAGCCTTGGGGGTGGGGGGACCTCCTACTATGCAATTTTTTCAAGAGCTCCTTGATCCTGCTTTTTGCTTCTTGGGTTGTCTTTTGTTATTGTGGGGACTCTGGTTGGGCTTGGGGTGGGAGGGGCGTCAGTTCAAGTCCTGTCCTTCCAGAGGAGGCCAGGTGTGCCCGCTGCTCTCCCCTTCCCCACTCCTTCCCCGGCCTCCACCATCTCTGGGAATCAACAGATACGTGGAACCCGCCTGCTGTCCTCCTTGACTCCAGCTCTTGGAACACCCTCTTCTCTGGCCCGAGCAATCTGAGCTGCTGGCTTTTGAGTCATTTCTAGGTTTGAAATTCTAGTCAGTCTGGGTGCAGCTGGAAGAAGGTCCCCCCTCCCCCCACCCTCTTTACAGAACCAGGGGTGCCTTTCCTGGGAAAGGTGCAGAAAGGGAAGACCAGTGGGGGTGGGGACATCATATCACATATATTTGTCTTTGCTTCACTTGCTGGGACCATCAACACCTTTAGGATTTGAGTTTTTCAAATCAGCTGAAAAGGGAAACACAATTACCGAGAAAAGAAAAATAAGTTGGAGATTCAAAGCAGAGAGGGATGGGTGAAGAGATTGCTGGGGGCCCTCAATCATTTGACAGACACCAGAGTTGATTGTGGGGGACCAGGAGAGGCAGGTCCCTGCTTTTGGCGGAAGCGTCCATGTCTCGGAGAAACGGGTGAGTGTATCCATGAGTTTGGACCCAGTTCAGCTACAGGCTTGGGCTTTGTGCCTTTGGGGCAGACCCCAGACAGGGAAGTCTGAGACCACTTTGGCGCCATTTCCTTAGCTCTGTTTTCAATAGTGACATTGGAATCTGAAGTGGAAGGAGGGACCTTTGAGAAGTCTTGAGTGGTTACACACACAAAAAGGGATTTTTTATTTTCAGGGCTACTATGGTTGATCTTGCAACTCTGTAAATATGTATGTAGACACTTGTAAAAGCACGTATTTATGTCCCTGATTGTAAATGCCCCGTTTTTAAAAGTTTTATAACTTGTGTTATTTAATTAGTCCGTCGATTGGCTGCAGTGTAGGGTCTGATAAAGTCCAGGACAAAGGTCTCTCTCGACCCTCACATGGGCAGAAGAACGCTGAACGCTGGCCCACGTCACGATCTTCCTGTTTCACACCCAGCTACAAACCACTTTCTTCAATTTTCACAAAATGGAACTCTGTTGCCTGCTCCTTAGAGTGAACCCCTCCAGGCATGACAAACTCAGGCTGTTTCTTCCCCTCCTGATGATATAACTGTCCCATAAATGTCAACACTCATGAACTGTACTCAAGACTCCCAGTTCTGGAGGGTCCCCCTCCCTCTTCTGCAACAAGGAAAGTTCATGAAGCCAAAGCTTCAGAAGTCAACTTCAACCAAGAAGAAATTCTAGAAAGCGTGAGGCAGTACTGGGGAGGGGAGGGGACTTATCATCATCATCATCATCATTATTATTATTATTATTATTATTTTGCATGTGCAAACGTGCTCGTCAGACTTTTAATACTCTCAGACTCTCAGGAGAACAGCTACAAGTGTTCCAATCAGGAGAAAGGGGTGACTTGCAGAAGAGAGGTGTCCCGGATCAGCAGGGTTCCTCCAGCGTGGGTCTGGATTGTGGAAGAGGATGGTTCTGTACCTGCTATGTGAAGAAAATTAACAATAAAAGTGTGAAGCGTAATTGCCATGCACAAGCATGGGAGTGATCATCTTGGTTTTTTCCCCCCCTCCCCTTCTTGTTCGATGATTTCTGTGTAGCTGAGGTGGAAATGGGCTGTATGGGTGGGTGGGGAAGGTACAGAGGAGGGTGGGGCAGGAGTTTCACTCCAGCATTGGGAATAACCTGGTAGGAAGTAGACTACCTGGTGAGCAAGGATTCACTGTCTTCAAGTCATGTCTACCTGCCACACGTTAAGTGAAGCCATGACACTACTTTGGGGAGGGCCTCCAATAATTAATACCGTTGTTCCTTGGTATCCAAGGAGGGGATTGATTCCAGAGTCTCTACAGCGACCCAGAATAATGAATGCTGAAGTTCCTTAAGTAAAATGCTGTAGTGTTTGTATATAGCTGAGGCACACTCTCACATGCACTTTGCATCATTTCTAGATTATTTATAATGCCTGACAATGTAAATGCTATGTAAATATGTAAAAGTTATTGCACTGTTTTACTTAGTAAAAGACAAAGAAAAATGTCTATATATGTTCAGAATGGAGAAAGCCATTGTAAATCTCAGTACCTCGTATTTGTAATGAGGTAAATGGGTAGTCAGTTAAATCCCCAAAGATGGCACCCACCTATAGAGAAGATCAACAGTATATTCTTGTCTATAAGTAGCTCTGAGATCTCATTCACATGACACGACATTTATCCATTGAAGTATACCAAAACCCATAGATTTAAGTGTACAAATCTATGGGTTTTAGTATAGGCACCAACTTTGCACCATTACTGTAGTCAAGTTTAGAGAAATTTTATCACCCCCAAAGAAACTCCATCTTTGTTAGCAACCACCATTTCTCCCAAAGCACCTAGCCCAAGGCAATCACAAATCTACTTTCTACTCCAATAGATTTGCCCATTCTTGGACATTTCATTATAAATACAACCAAAAAAAAATAAGTGGTTTTTGTGTCTGTTTCTTTCATTTAACATAATATTTCCAGGTTCATCCAGGCTGTAAAATGTTTGAGTATTTCATTTATTTTATGACCAATTATTCCATAATGCAAATAAGCCACATTTTATTTATCTATTGCTTAGTCGGTGGGCCACATTTTGACTCTGAAGCATTATGCTGCTATGAACATTCCTGTAAACATTTTTGCATGGATACTATTTTTGTCAATTGGCAGGTCACCAGGTAAACCTATAATATTATGAGGAACTCAATTATTTTTTAGAGTAACAATAATATTTGATTTCCCACCAGCAAATAAGAAGCAAATATATATTAAGATTCCAGCTTTCTCCACATCCTCACCAGCAACTATCTTTTTCAAAAATAATTTTAGCTATCTTAGTGGTTGTAAATGAAAATTCATTCTCTGGAAGGCCTAACCATCCTTTGATCAGTCATTCCAAGCACTTAAACAGCAGGGCCTTTTAAAATGTTTTTTTTGATGACTCACCAAACATGTATTTTCCTAAGTTTGTGGTGGGTAGACGGCAGGAAGCCCCCAAACAGTCTTTATCCACATCCAAATATTTCAGAGGAGGAGGGGGAACCCAAAGTGTCCTCACTTATTCCTAAACACTCTTTTTTCCTTTATAATTTAAGGGGGGTGCACATATGGTGACGCTCAGGGGCTACTAATGGCTCCACTTACAGAAGTGACCCTAAGTGTTTCAAGGACTATGTGGGGTGCTGGGAATTGAACCGGAGTTGGTCACACACAAGGCAAGTGCCTTAGCACCTGTACTATCGGGCTGCTTCACCTAAACACTTTTCTCTAGAAAGAAGATGTTTCTTAGAATTCTCTAGAGCAACATTTCTCAACTGGGGGCTTTATGAATCCACAGGGAATTCCAAGCGGTGGTGTTCGTGGTGGTGGGGAGGACAGGGAGGTTGTGGAAGGTGAAAATCACATAAGTGGGGCACACAGCATGATACTAAAGCCAATCAGTAGGACGGGGGCCACAGAAAGAAAATGAGGTTAAAAGGAGTCACAAAAAAGTTGAGAAACAAAGGCCATGGAGGGGAGAAGGTTGTGACAGAGCTCAGGTAACACACACACACACACACACACACACACACACACACACACACACACACACACACACACACACACACACCCTGAACAGCAGCCCCTAGAATGAGAACTTTTCTTTTTCAATTGAATCACAGTGAGATACATAATTAATTAATTACAGGGTTGTTCATGATTGGGTTTCAGTCATAGAATGTTCCAACACCCATAGGGCCAGTTAGAGCTTGGGGAAGGGGGGCTAGGGGAGGGTTGGCTGTAGGGGAGACTCAGACTTGGGTGAGGTTTGGGAGGAAGCACAGGGCAGAGAGACCAGGCATGTGAATAGGTGTTTTCAGGAAGCCAAGGCACTGATGTATGTGGCCCAGATCAGGGTGCATGGGGGAACCCACATCTTCCATTCCTCTTGGGTGGGACTGGCTATTGCCCCCTGCTTTATTTTTTTTAATATTTTTTGCTTTTTGGGTCACATCTGATGGTGCACAGGGGTTACTCCTGGCTCTGCACTGAGGATTACTCCTGGCGGTGCTCGGGGGACCATATGGGATGCTGGGAATGGAACCCAGGTCGGCCGAGTGCAAGGCAAATACCCTATCCACTATACTACTATCACTCCAGCCCCCCAGCTATTAGATTTACAGGTGCCAGCAGATGGGGTGTGTCCCTCATGTCAAGGCTCCAGGTCTGCAGTGAGTGACAGGGGATCCCAGTTAATCCAATCAGAGTTCACCAGACAGGTCAGCTGAGGAAACTGAGCATCAGACCAGTCAGACGCCCAGCTGGAAGACGCCTGTGCTCCAAGGGGGCAGCCTAGCCTAGGGTGTCCCTTCTTTATCATGTGGGGCAGGGAACAGGGACACACAGGAAGTGCCAAGCCCAGGTGGAACCTACAGGCAGTCCCATCACAATGGATGGAGAAGGAGGAGTGGAGCGCAAAGTAAGTTCTGCTTCCTTTCGTTTCATCACCTTACTCTGGCAGCAGGGCAGAAAAGGTTTTCGGAGAGTTGGGGGTGGGAGAGGAAGCGTGATCCTGGCCGTGTGACTTCTGGTCAGCTATCTTCCACGCAGGCCTTGGAGAGGGCAGAGCAGCAAAAGTGAGCACTTGCAGACATATGAGTGAGGGCCTCCTGTCAGGTTACCTCCTAATGACCTGATTTGCCTTTCCTCCACTTGCTGCCCTCAGCCCTGGTCCTGGCAGCGTGGACACTCTTGTGCGCAGGGCAAAGGGACTCGGGCCTCTCATCCCCTCCAAGGATGACTGGCCCATGGAGAGAGTCCAATCCAGCTCCCCTTTCTGGTTGGAAACCCTGTGGCCCCATTTCACTTGGTACACCAGCCTCTCTCCGCCCCCTCTGATCTACCCAGATGCACTCAGTCTTTTCGCTCTGGACCCTGGCCAGTCGGCTTCTGTGCCTTGACCTGGCCTGGAGGATATCTTCATTCTGCATGTTCCACATCAAGGTCTCCCAGCATAAGTGTCTGATCAGTTTCCTGCCTGACCACTCAGTCCAACACCATCTCCCTGTTCCCCATCACCAGCTTGGCTGATTTTATTCACCCCCCTGAGACTTTACTCTTTTCTTTCTCAATTGAATCACAGTGAGATACATAATTAGTTACAAGGTTGTTCATGATTGGGTTTCAGTCATAGAATGTTCCAACACTCATCCCTTCACCAGTGTAGATTTCCCACCACCAATGTCCCTAGTTTCCCTCCTGCCCCCTCTCCACCTGCCCCCCCCAACCTCTTCCTCGATGGCAGGTACTTTTCTTCTCTCTCTCATTCTCTCTCTCTCATACACACACACACACACACACACACACACACACACACACACACCATGAGACTTGAGATTTGCTGCTTCTCTGGCATGTCAGCCCCACTGGAGTGCCTAAAAGCCCTGGGACCATGCAAGCTCAGAGCAGCCACAGAGAGCAGAGGGCAGAGCAGTGGTGGCTACTGTGCAGATTCTGGGGTGAACCGTCGGCTAGGTCTCAGCCGTAGTCTATTCTGGGGTGACTCCATACTGACCATTTTTGTGGGGAGAAGAGCCTCGGAGGGGGCCTTCATCTAAAGGTCACGACTGCAGAGCGAACACCGCCAGGTCAAATTTGACATTCAAATTTTAGAAAAATAATGAGTGATATTTTTAAAGCAGTCTCTGTGTTCCAACTACTGCCTGGGCATACGGGCCCTTAAAGGTGTGTTGCTGTTGATCTGAAAATGTAACCCCTGTATTTTTATTTGCTCAATCTGGCAGCCTTCACCCGCAGTCCCACCCCTCCAGTTTTCTTCTCTGCTGGGACAGTTTGTTGGGGCCCAGCTGGGCCCTGCCTGCTTGCCAGCTGGCTCCGACACTCAGCCCGGCAGCCGGGCAGCCACTCGGCGTTACAGCGCATGCCCCTGTCTGGGATGGGAAGGTCACCAAATGTCAAGTGGGCCCCTGAGGACTCTAGAGAGTGTTCAAGTGGCTCTTGACTTCTGCCTACGTTTGGTTACAACTCTGACCTTAGCTCCATGCATAAGCCTTTCTCTTGTTTGAAATAAGCCTTCTTGCCTTCCTACCACACTTGGGAGATTCTTGACAGGGCAGTCAAACAGGTGGACCAATTTGGGTACCATTTGTCCACAATGAATCATCATTCTTAGACAAGGAGAGGTGCCCTGTCTCTTCCTTGCAGAGGATTTGCTGGGGTGCAAATGGGTGTCCCGCCTCTTCTAAGCCAGTTGTAGCACAGCCCACTTCTGCTCCAACTGGTGAAGTGTCACTGGGTGCTGCTGGCAGAACTAAAGCATGTGAGGGTGAACACAGAAATAATAGTTGGAAATGATCACTTGGGAACAAGAACTGAGTGCTGAAAGTAGGTAAAGGGATATACATGATAACTTTGCAGTTCCTGTACTGAAAACCATAATGCCCAAAAGGAAAGAGGATGAGGAAGAAAGGGAGGGGGAGAGGGAGGGAGGAACTGAGGGAGAGAGGGAGAGAGAGAGAGAGAGAGAGAGAGAGAGAGAGAGAGAGAGAGAGAGAGAGAGAGAGAGAGAGAGAGAGAGAGAAGTGCCTCCTACAGAGGCAGAGGTGGGGGAACTGGAGGGAAACTGGGAATGCTGATGGTGGGAAATGTACACTGGTGAAGAGATGGTTGTATGACTGAAACCCAATCATGAATACTTTGTATTCATGTGTATCTCATGTTTATTCAATTTTTTTTTAAAAAAAAAAAAGCCCACCGAGGCAGCTCCTTCATTGCACCTGTAGTTAGGGAGGAGGAAAAAGGCTCAGATAAGTTACCAACTCCCAGATTCAGTTGTCTGTCATTTCAAAGCCAATAGTTAAGAGACAAGGGTTTGGTGTGTAAAAAGGCAGCTTTACTCAGGTGCTAGGAACCTGAGAAGGTGATGATCTTGTTGTCCCCAAGCCATCTTACTTGTAGGCTGGGGTTGGGGTGAATAAAGGGAAGGAGAAGGCAAACCCAGACAAAGGTAGCGGTCTGGGGAATGAGTCGAGGCCTTCGGTGCTTTGATGAATGAAGTCTCCGGGGCATGCCAACCTGTGCTGTAGTAACCTCGAGATCACCCTGTGGTGCTTTCTCAGCCTTGGATGCTCTGTGACGTCATCGGGGACAGAAAACTGTGGCTTGTTCTTTTCCACTCATGTGTGGTTGGCTCTGAGTTTAAAACTAAATCTGTAGTGTATGGAAACATTTCTTAACATGCGTGGAAAGACCGAAGTAGAGTGAGAGAAAAGTTAAGGTATTTTGTAGAGATCAAGAGGGATTTCCTTCACATTTACAGAGGCTTCTGAATCCTGAGATAAAAGAATAGCGAACCAGTCACAAATGTATTTTTCTCTTTCATTGTCTATCACTCATCCACTCTCTTATTTGCACTCTTATTGTCTTTCCCTTTCTCCCTCCTCTCTCTTTCTCTCCCTCTAGTTTTATTCTTTTGCATGTATCTGTACATTTCTTCCACTAACATTGAAGAAACCAGAAACCATGCTGCTTTGTTGTAAATTAATTCGCTATATATGCATAGTTTTCTTTCTGGCTGTTCTAGTCCATTTCATTGATCTAAGTGCTTTTTTGTTTTGTTTTGCCAGTTCAAAACTGTTTTGATATAAGGAACTTTTGTGTTCCAGATTGTTCTTAAAATTTCTTTGACTGCTTAGGCCTTTGTGATTTCATACAAATTTTAAGATTGTTTATTCTAATTCTGTGAAAAGTGCCATCGGAATTTTGATAGGATCTGCATGAACTCCATGATTTATAATATATACACTTAAAAATATTTTTTCTTTTGATCTCTGAGAAGGTGACAAATGTTTCAGTTTTATTCACCACTGTCTCATAGTTTTGAGTGTATCGGCTTTACCTTCTTGGCTTAAATTATTCCTAGGTGTTGATATTACTCTTTTACACTCCATGCTTTTTTTTTTGTTTGGGGGCCAGATCTGAGTTTGGGCTGATGCTAGGAACTCGTCTAAGCCTTTGTTTTATCGTTGTCATCAGATAGCTCTTAGTCCTGACTTCCTGACAAGTTATTTGTGCATTCTTCCACTGGGTACAGAGCCATCAGAAGGGGCTACTTAGGCTGCAAGAATAAATAAGAGCTGGGTTGCTGAGACAAGTGCTTATTTCTTGTCCATGCTACATACCAGCTGTGGGTTGTCTGGGAATACTTCTCCCACAGTCCATAACTGCAGGATTAAAGAAGATAGCACATGTGCTGTCTTTTGACTTTATTTGAGTGTTGTAAAGCAAAACACTTAAAAAATACCAAAAAGAAGCCCACTAAAGAAATGTATACTTGGTGACTTATATAAAGTAAACTCCATGCCCCCATCTACAAAAGGCAGGAATGGGACTTGGCTGGTTGTCCAGTCCCAGTCCCAGCTGTCCTTTCATCCTCTGAAAGCAATCACTGGGGCCAGAGAGATGCTCAAAGGGCTAAGCATGTGCTTTGCATGCAGGGGGTCCCAGGTTCAACTCCCAGCACTGCATGGCCCTCTGAGTACTGGCAGGAGCAACCCACTAAGGTGGGGTAGCCCTGAGCACTGCTGGGTACTGTCCCCCACAAAAATCAAAATAAGTAACTACAACAGAAGTAACTGCTGTTCTGACTCTTACAGTGATTATTTCCTTATACTTTTTCATTAAACCTTTTATTTTGAACTTCATTGTAGCTTCACAGGTAGATATTAGAAATAAGTCAGGGGCCAAAGAGATAATACAGTAGTTTGGACATTTGCATTGTATGACTTTGATATCTGCACCCCATTCGATCCCCTGAGACCTTCAGGAGTGATTCCTGAGTGCAGCACTAGGAATTACACCTGAACACTGCTAAGTGTGGCCCATAAGCAAAACAAAACAAAAATTTCAGATTCTTGATACCCTTTGCCCTGTGTGTCCTAACACTAACTATAGTACAGTACCACATCTGGGGTATGGATATTGGGATGGTCAATTTATAGACCATTTCCTTCACCATGGAGCCCTCACCTAAGCCATTTGGCCTCTGCCAACCCACTCCAGACAATGACTGATCTTTACTCTAGTTCCAAAATGTTGTCAAGTCTAGTATATGAATCAAGGTAAGTAGTGTGTGTGTGTGTGTGTGTGTGTGTGTGTGTGTGTGTGTGTGTGTGTGTGTGATTGCTGACTATCTTCCTTTCAGTGTAATGTTCTGGTGATCCATCCAGGATGTTGTTGGGGTTTTTTTTGTTTTTTTTTTTTTAACAGCACATTCTTTTTCATGGCTCAGTAGTGCTCTATAATGTGCATGCATCTGTGTATTGAAGCAGGTACCCAGGTTGCTTCTCGTTTGGGGCTATGATCAATGAAGCTGTTATTAATCCTTGTGACCGGGCTTTTTATATGGATCCAATTTTCATTAATCTGGGATAAATTCTTAGGACTATAACTGTTGAGCTGTACATTTACTTTTCTGGTCTGGTTTTGGTTTGGAAGGTACATGCATCACTGCTGGAGGTGAGGAATAGTGCTCAGTTCTCTGAGGACCGTGTGGTACTAAGGATTACACTGGAGCTCCCACATGCAAATCTTGTGATTCAGCCCTTGGAGCTCTCTTGCTGGGCCCAGATCTTAAGAAATGCCAAAACTTCTTTTCAAAGTTGCTGCATTTCTCCAGTTGTCCAGTGTCAGACTGACCTTTCTCCTCCACATCCTTCCTTGATGGCATTTGGTGGTATCACTTTTTCATTTTAGCTTTTGTGGCTTTAAATATCATTTCCTTAAAGGGGAATAATGGAAATCTTTTCATAGACTTATTTGCCATCTGTAGATCCTCTTTGGCGAAATGCCTGCGCATGTCTTTTGCCCATGTTCTAATTGTTTTTTTTTTTCTTATTGTTGGATTTTGAGAGTTTTTTTTTTGTGTTCCAGACAACTGTTCTTTGTTGGATATGTGGTTTGCAAATATTTTCTATTATTCCCCTCAAGTGGCATGGAAACTACATCATATTGATGTTTCACTGTCCACCTGTTGTTCATTGATTTGCTCAAGCAGGCACCAAGTCCGTAGGCATGTTCCCTGAGAACAGATCCAGGAGCAAGCCCCAAGCGCTGCCAAGTAGGACCCCACAAATCAAAATAAATTAATTAAAATAAATTATTTTAAAAAAAGAAGGCTTTGGGCTGGAAAGATAGTACAGTATATAGAGTGCCTGCTTGCATGTGGCTCATCCAGATTTGATCTCCAGTACCCCATAAGGTAACCCAAGCATGGTAATAGTGATCCTTAAGCACGGAGTCAGGAGTCAGAAGCCCTGAGTACTACTGGGTGTGGCCCCAAGACAAAAGAACAAAAATTGTTTAGTAGATTCCTTACTATTTTCTTTTCTTTTTTCTTTTTTTTTTTTTTTGCTTTTTGGGTCACACCCGGCGATGCACAGGGGTCACTCCTGGCTCTGCATTCAGGAATTACCCCTGGTGGTGCTCAGGAGACCATATGGGATGCTGGGAATCGAACCCGGGTTGGCCGCGTGCAAGGCAAACGCCCTACCTGCTGTGTTATCACTCCAGCCCCAGATTCCTTACTATTTTCTAAGATGACAGTTGTCATCTGTAAACAGAAACAATTTTATTTTATCTTTCCTGGTCTTGCATGCATTTTTTTGGGGGGGTAGAGTTGGCATTACTTTTTCTTTAATTGTTTGGTAGAATTCTCAGTTGAAACCATCTGGGCCCAGTGATTTCTTTATAGGGAGTTTTTTGCATTATGAGTTCAATTTTAAAAAATAATCCTGGCGTTATTCAAGGTATCTGTTTCATATTGGATAAATTGTAGGGGGGAAGGTGGGTTTTTGTTTTTTTGTTTTTTGGTGTGTGTGTGTGTGTGTGTGTGTGTGTGTGTGTGTGTGTGTGTGTGTGTGTGCGCGTGTATTTTGGCCTTACCCAGCAATTTTCAGAGCTTATTTCTAGTACTGTACCCAGGGACCAATACTAGGATTACGTGGTGCCAGGGATGGAACTGGGATCAGCCTTATGCAATGCAAGTGCTTAACCACTGTAAGTACTGTCCAGCCACCCCCTGATTTCTGTGCTTTTTTAAAAATGAAATAAATCAGTTTTTTTTAAAGTTGTTGCATTTATGTGTGTGTATACCAATAGGAGCCCCTTGTTCTTATTTTAATCCTTGGAACAATGAAACTTTTTTCTTAACTGATGGAGGTTTGTTCATCTTGTTAGACCGGGCTCTTAGTGAATTTTCCATACTTTTCTTATTTGATTCCATTAATTTCACTGATTTATCTTATAAATTTCATCTTATAGTTAGATATTTGTGTCTTTGACCACCTTCATCTATGTTATTCTCTAACCATCTCTGGCAACCACCAGTCTGTTCTGGGTTTTATTTTGTTTTTTTAGATTCCACATATAAGTGAGAATATAGGAAACAGATTGCTTCGTCTAATTCATTTTGCTCAGCATAATGCCTTCAAGGCTCATCCATGTCGTGGCAGAATTTCCTTCCTTTTATGACTACTTCATTGTTTAGTAATACGTAGACATTCTATGTTTCCATGTCTTGTAAATTCTATATACTACAATAAATATGGCAATGCAGATATCTTTTCAAGATAGCAATTTTGTTTCCTTTGTTTATATGCCAGAAGTAGAATTGCTGGATCTTACAGCCGATATGGTTTTAATTTTTTGAGGGACATTCATACTGTTTCTTATGGTGGCTGCAGCAACTTATGGTCTTAGCAGTGGTGCAAAAGGGTTCTGTTTTCTCTGTTTTCTCTATTCAACACATGTTATCTCCTGTCTTTTGTACCAGTCACTCCCTGGTAATTAGCGATGCTGAACATCTTTTCATATACTTTTTGGCCATTGTATGTCTTTGTTAGAAAACAAAGGTTCTTTGTCCATTTTAAAGGAGATTTTTAATGCTACTGAGTTGTATGTGTTCTTTATATATTTTGGGCAAAAACTATTGTCAGACCTATAATTAACAAATTTTTCTTCCACTTTGTAAGTTTTTTTTAATGGTTGTTTGCTGTGCTGTTGAGATTTGTTTCATGACTTAGAATACAGCCAGTGTTGTGTGAACACTTGCAAAAAATGGGTATTATCTTGTACAGGGAGTGTTTCATAAATTTTACTTAGAACTTATTCGCTGATGGCATTGTTTATTTCCTTATCCTTACTGATTTCTTTACAATTTTTTTTCTTTTTTTGATTGTGAGTCACACCCAGCAGTGCTCAGGACTTACTCCCAGCTCTGCACTCAGGAATTACTCCTGGCAGTGCTTGGGGAACCACATGGAGTGCCAGGGATCTAACCCAGGTTGGCCATGTGCAAGGAAAATGCCCTCCCTGCTGTCCTATCACTTTGGCACCATCCTTGATGATTTTTTTTCTAGTTGTTCTATCCATGAAAAGAAGAGTGTTGTCTTCAACTATATAGTTGTGGATTTTCTATTCCTTTAAGTTGTATCAGGTTTTTGCTTTTTATATTATATAGCTCTGTTTTGTGCATACACATCTAAGTTTGCAAAGAGTCATTTAAAAATATTTGCCAGTATCTGTCTTTTAGTATAATTAGATCATTTATATTTAATTTAGCATAATTATTTTGTTGTTGTTCAGGCTTAAGTTCACATTTTATGAGGTTTTTCTTGTTGGGGGGATGGAGCAGGGCACACACGACTTTACTGAGGGCTTACTCATGACTCTGTGCTCAAAGATCACTCCTAGAGGGGCTCGGGGGATCATATAGGGTGATGGGGACTGACCCTCAGTCAGCCACATGCAAAATAAGAGCCTTACATCTGTACTATCATTTTGGACCATATTTTATGTGTTAATTCTTTCATTTATAAAATAATTACATGGAATATTTCACTTATGTATATTTTGAAACACAGTAAACTGTATTATATATAATTTCTACTACAATAAATAATTTAAAAACTCAGCTGGAGAAAGTTTATCTACCCATAAGTTTTGCTTGACAATTTTTGCTTACTCTTTATTTCAGGTTAGTTACTTCCCTATTGCTGTTGCAATGGATTGCCCTAAATTTAACAGCACAAGGTAGGGTGAAGCAATACACATTTTTACTAGCTCTCAGTTATAGAAGTTAGAGGGATAAAATTGATGGACTGAGTTGAAATCATTCTGAAGAGTCTAGATGGAAAATCTGTTCCTTTACTGATTATTATGATGGAGAAATCTGTCTCCGTGTGTTTTCCAAGTACTTTCCTAAGGTCACCTGTTTTTCTTGGCTCAATGCCTTTTCCTCCACCTTTGAAGTTCAAAACATAGTTTATTATTTGTATTATTTATTTATTTATTGCTTTTGGGGCCACAGTGGCCGTGCTCAGGGTTTACTTATGGCTTTACATTCAGAAATCATTCCTGGTAGTGCTTGGGAGACCATATGGGATGTTGGGAATTGAAGCCCAGTCAGCTACATGCAAGGCAAGTACTCTACCCTCTATACTATCACTCAAGCCCTAAAAGTATAGCATTTAAAAATCTCTCTCCGTCCAGGCCGCTGGAAGTCACGCCCTTGACCCACCCTCAGTGCCATCTTGCCACAATCAACAGAGAAGTGGCCAGGCATTCTGGTGAGCAATGCGGCCCGGAAAATGCTCCGGACCTGAATTGGGGCCAACAACACCGGGGAGCCGGAAGGAGGAGGTGCCGCCAGCACACCTTCTCCAGATGGAGCCCTGGTGACACTGAGCAGCAACTAACACGGCTCCGGGATTCGGTACTGGGACACATCCGAGCCTTTTCTAAAACCTGAAAACATACAATCTTTTAATGGAAAACTAATTATCAAATGCTTCCTTAATAGGGTTATCTTGTTTGGGGGTATAACTCCCACAACAATAGTGAGTTTTGTGCTGAAATATGGAACGTAATCAAGGTGAAGAGAAAATGAAGTGAAATTCATCAGTTATACAGTTGGGGTGGGGACAGGGGGTATACCGGGGATTTTGGTGGTGGAATATGGGCACTGGTGAAGGGATGGTGTTTGAATATGAGACATAAATAACTGAGACATAAATCTGAGACATAAATCTGAGAACTTTGTAACTTTCCACATGGTGATAAAATAAAATTTAAAAGAAAAGAAAAGAAAAATAAAATCTAAAAATAAAATCTCTCTCCCATTCTTCTTCTATTGTTGTACTTAATTCTTGTATTTTTTCCTTCTCTTGCCTTGCTCAGATAATGATGCTGTGATTATATTCTACCCATCTCCAAATCTTTACCATAGGCATATCTGAAATTCTTTTTACCCTGTTAAGTTGTATGTTGACAAATTCTAGGATTATAATATGAAGAGGTTCAGTAAGCCGTTGTACTCTCCATAGTCTACTCATGTTCCTTCTTTCATGTTTCTTACTCATGTTTTCCTTATTTCTTTTTTGTCCAGAAATCATTCTTGAATCATTTTATTTTGTTGTTGGACTGGAGCACAGTGGGTAGAGTGTTTTCCTTGCATACGGCCAACCCAGGTTTGATTCTTCTGTGCCTCTCGGAGATCCCGGCAAGCTACTGAGAGTATCCCGCCCCCACGGCAGAGCCTGGAAAGCTACCCGAGGCATATTCAATATGCCAAACACAGTAACAAGTCTCACAATGGAGACGTTACTGTTGCCCGCTTGAGCAAATCCATGAACAACAGGATGACAGTGCAACAGTGCGATTGGTTTTTCTGGGCCACACCCAGTGGTGTTCAGAGGTTACTCCTGGCTCTGCCGTCAGGAATTGCTCCTTGCAGGGATCAGGGAACCATGTTCGATGTCAGGAATTGAACACAGGTCAGCCTCATACAAGATAAGTGCCTTGGAGCTGGAGCGATAGCACAGCAGGTAGGGCGTTTGCCTTGCACGCAGCCGACCCGGGTTCAAATCCCAGCATCCCATATGGTCCCCTGAGCACCGCCAGGGGTGATTCCTGAGTGCATGAACCAGGAATGACCCCTGTGCATCGCCAGGTGTGATCAAAAAAAAAAAAAAAAAAAAAAGAAAAAAAAAAAAAAGATAAGTGCCTTACCCACTGTCCTATCTCTCTGGCTTCTCAATTCATTTCTAATAAGTTTTTTTTTTAAGGACAGGTCGCAAATTCTCTTAGTTTTTATTTATTTGAGAACATGTTAGCATCCTTGTGATTCCACAAGGTTATTTTTACTGGCTATGGGATTCTGAGTTGATGGTTTATTTCAGAATCATTTCTTTACAGTCTCTGTTCCTCATGAAAATTTCTTTGTTCTAAAATTTGTTTTTTCTTTGGGGAAATTTCTTTGCTACTAGTTGTATTAAGAATTAGAACAAGGGGCTACTGTAAGACAAGACAACCCCTATAAGCACAACAAACCTCTACAGAAAGATGGCACAAAACCCCATGACAATAATCTCTCTCAATGTCAATGGTCTAAATGCACCAATTAAGAGACACCAATTGGCAAATTGATTAGAATACTGAACCCAACGTTCTGCTGCCTACAAGAAACACATTCGAACGGTCAGAAAAAACACAGAACTCAAAGTCAAAGGATGGAAAACAATCCTTCAAGCAAACAACTCTCTCAAAAAAGCTGGGGTGGCCATACTAGTACCCGACAACATAGATTTCAGGCTGAAAAAAAATTAGAAGGGACAGTAAAGGCCATTTTTTAATAATCAAGGAATATATACATCAGGAAGAAATCACACTCCTAAACATATATGCACCCAATGAGGGGGATCAGAAAAATACTTGAAACAACTGCTAATAGACTTCAAGGAGGACATTGGTAGAAACACCATAGTAGTCAGACTTCAACACAGGCCTATCACCTCTTGATAGATCAGCAACACTAAAACTGAGTTAGGAAGTACTGGATTTGAAGGAAGAATTGGAAGAGAGAGGGCTAAATAGTTGTATACAGGGTTTTTCATCCTCAAAAAAACTGAATACACATTCTTTTCCAGTGCACATGGAGCATTTTCCAAGATAGACCATGTGCTGGGCCACAAAACATACCTCAATAGAATCAGGAAGATACAAATTGTATCAACGCTCTTTTCAGAACATGATGCACTGAATATAGAAGCTAATTACAGACAGAAATGGAGAATTAAATCAAACACCTATAAATTAAACAGCTCAATGTTGAACAATGATTGGGGCAGGGGGGAAATCAAGGAAGAAATCAAAAGATGCCTGGAAACAAAGGATAATGAGCTACCAGAACTTGTAGGATACAGCTAAAGCAGAGTTAAGGGGAAAATTTATAGCTCTGCAAGCATTTCTCATGAAGGAAGGACCCACATAAATAACTTGACCTCACAGTACAAGATCTTAGAAAAGGACCAACAAAAGGAGCCCAAACCAGGCAGGAGGAAGGAAATAATAAAACTTAGAGCAGAAATTAATGACATGCAATCCCCCAAAACAATCCAAAAGATCAATGAAACCAAGAGCTGGTTCTTTGAGAAAATAAACAAGATTGATAAACTACTAGTAAGACTCACAAGGGAAGAAGAGAGAACCCTAATGAATCAGATCAGATATGAAAAGGGGAACATCACAACAGAGACCAAAGAAATTCAAAAGATCATCAGAGATTACTTTGAAAGTCTGTATGCCACGAAACAAGGGAACCTAGAAGAAATGGATAAATTCCTGAATTCTTATAACCTCCCAAGACTGAGCCAAGAATATTTGGAATACCTGAATAGACCTATCACCATCAAGGAAGTTGAAACAATAATCAAAAGTCTTTCCCAAAACAAAAGCCCAGGTCAAAATAGATTCACAAGCGAATTCTTCCAAACATTTAAAGAGGACTTATTGCCAGTCCTTTTCAAGCTTTTCCAGGAAACTGAAGAAACAGAAACTCTCCCAAACAGTTTCTATGAGGCACATATCACCCTAAAACCAAAAGCAAATAGAAACACCACACAAAAAGAAAAATTACAGGCCTATATCCCTGATGAATACAGATGCGAAGATTCTCAACAAAATATTATCAAATAGAATCCAACAATTAATCAAAAAGATCATACACCACCACCAGGTGGGATTCATCCCTGAGATGCAAGGATGATTTTGCAAGTCAATCGATATAATACATCATATCAATAAAAGAAAAATAATAACCATATAATTATATCAATAGATTCAGAGAAAGCATTTGACAAGATCCAGCACCTGTTTATGATGAAAACTCTCAGCAAAATGGGAATTGAAGGAGCTTTCCTCAGTATAGTTAAAGCCATCTATCACAAGCCTACAGCAAGCATTCTCCTTAATGGGGAAAAACTCAGAGCCTTCCCTCTAAGATTAGGGACAAGACAAGGATGCCCACTCTCACCACTTCTACTCAATATAGTACTGGAAGTACTTGCCATAGCAGTTAGGCAAGAAAAAGACATTAAGGGCATCCAAATAGGAAAGGAAAAAATCAAGCTCTCACTGTTTGTAGATGACACGATACTATATTTATAGAACCCTAAAGCCTCTACCAAGAAGCTCCTAAAAACAATAGAATTGTATAGTAAAATCGCAGGCTATAAAAATCAATACCCAAAAGCCCATGGCTTTCCTATATGCAAATAATGAGAGAGAAGAAAGTGATATGAAAAAAAGCAATCCCGTTGACAATCATGCCCAGAAAGTCAAGTATCTCAGAGTCAGCTTAACTAAGAATGTAAAGGACTTGTACAAAGAAATGAACAAAACGCTACTTCAAGAAATAAAAAAGCACATTAGGAAATAGAAACACATCCTCTGCTCATGGATTGGGATAATTAACATTGTCAAAATAGCAATACTCCTAAAAGCATTATACAGATTCAATGTGATTTCTATAAGGGTACCCATGATATTCTTCAAGGAAATTGATCAAACACACCTGAAATTCATATGGAACAACAAGCCCCCACAAATAGCTAAAGCAACTCTTTGGGGAAAAAAAGATGGAAGGCATCACCTTCCCCAACCTCAAACTGTACTACAAAATGGTAATAATTAAAACAGCATGGTATTGAAACAAAGACAGATCCATGGACTAGTGGAATGGGGTTGGCTATCCTTACACACACCCCAAAATATTTCATCATCTAATCTTTGGTAAGAGAGCAATAAATTGAAATGGAGCAAGGAAAGCCTCTTTAATAAATAGTGCTGACAAAAATGGACAGCTACATGCCAAAAAATGGGCTCAGACCTCTACCTACCACCATACACAAAAGTCAGATCAAAATGGATTAAAGACCTCAACATCAGAGCAGAATACATTAGGTACATTGAAGGAAAGGTCAGCAAAACCCTCTACAACATTGAAACTAAAGATATCTTCAAGGATAAAATACCACTGACAAAGCAAGTAGAAACAGAGATAAACAAGTGTGACTATCTGAAACTAAGAAGCTTCTGCACCTCAAAAGAAACAGTGACCAGAGTGCAAAGACAATCTACAGAATGGGAAAGGATATTCACCCTCTGCCCTTCTGATAAAGGGTTAATATTGAGGATATATGAGGCACTGGTTGAACTCTACAAGAAAACATCCAATCCCATCAGAAAATGGGGCAATGAAATAAACAGAAACTTTCCCAAAGAAGAAATCCAAATGGCCAAAAGACACATGAAAAAATGCTCTTCGTCACTAATCATCAGAGAGATGAAGATCAAACAACAATGAAATATCATCTCACACCACAGAGGCTAGCACACATTCAAAAGAACAAAATCAACCAGTGTTGGTGTAGATGTGGGGAGAAGGGGACTCTCCTTCACTGCTGGTGGGAATGCCGACTTGGTCCAGCCTTTTTGGAAAACAATATGGATATTTCTCAAAAAACCAGAAATTGAGCTCCCATTTGACCCAGCAATACCACTTCTGGGAATATATCCCGAAGATACAAAAAAAGTAAAGTAGAAATGATATCTGCACTTGTATGTTTATTGCAGCACTATTTACAATAGCCAGAATTTGGAAAAAAACCCCAAGTACCTGAGAACAGATGACCGGTTAAAGAAATTTTGGCATATCTACACAATGGAATACTGTGCAGTTGTTAGAAAAGATGAAATCATGAGATTTGCATATAAGTGGATGGACATGGAGAGTATCATGCTAAGTGAAGTGAGTCAGAAAGAGAGGGACAGATATAGAATAATTGCACTCACTTGTAACATAATAGGAGACTCACATGTAAGGATAGTAGATATAAAAGCCAGGAGGATCGCTCCATGGCTTGGAAGCCAGTCTCATGTGCTGGGTGGAAAGGCCAGCTGGGATAGAGAAGGGACCACTAAGTAAATGATGGTTGGAGGGCTTGCTCAGGATGGGAGATGCATGCTGAAAGTAGACTATGGACTACTTAGTACCTGATGGCCACTTAGTACCTGTATTACTAACCATAACACCCAAAAGGAGGGAGAGAGAGAGAGAGAGAGAGAGAGAGAGAGAGAGAGAGAGAGAGAGAGAGAGAGAGAGAGAGAGAGAGAGAGAGAGAGAGAGAGGAGAGAGAGTAAGAGGCAGGGGTTAGGAAGGAGTGAGGGTGGCAAGAGGGATATTTAGAACATTGGTGGTGGAGAATGGACACTGGTGAAGGGATGGGTACTCGAACATTGTATGACTGAAACATAATCATGAAAGTTTGTAAGTCTGTAACTGTATCTCATGGTGATTTATTAAAATAAAAATTAAAAAAAAAGAATCAGAACAACATTTTGCACAATATCTGCCCTCAACCTAGAATCAGTCATTTCTTCAAAAATTCCTGGTTTCTTTTAATGGGAAGCATTATTTAATAATTATAAGTGGGTTGTGAGAGATACTTCTTGCATGTTGCCCAGTCAGCCTGCAATTAAGTGTTCTGTCCGAAGTGATACAGGTTACTTCTCTCCACAACCCTGTTTTTTGTTTGTGTTTTCGGTTCATACATGGCCATGCTCAGGGTTTCCTCCTGGCTCTGCACTCATGAATCACTCCTGGCAGGGCTTGGGAGACCATATGACATGTCAGGATCAAACCCTGGTCAGCTGTGTGTAAGGCAAGTGCCCTCTCCACTATAATGTTGGTGCTCTGGCCCCTCCCCACAAACCTTTGGCTGGAAATGGAGCATTGTCTTTCCATTCATGAAGGGAGTAGAATAAGTTTTATGCCTCTCATAGGCCTGGAAAATAAAGAGGAAAATATTGGAATGGTAATAATATCTCTCACAGTGCTAAAATCAAAGTCAATCAGATGTCAAATTAGCATTTGGGAAAAAACTTACTGAACCATAATTGAATGTGGTATAGAAAACACAAGTTTTTGAGTCGACTTCATTTTGAATCTTGATTCTTCTGCCAACTAGCTGTTGTTAACTTGGGGGATAATATCTCTCTCCTACTCTGAGAGGGAGAGGATTCAACGTATTTTGTGGGATTATTTTTAAACATTAATGGAGAAAGATTGTAAGGCTTTTAGCATATTACTGGCAACATAGTTAAGTGCTTGGTACTTAATGACTTGTTTCTTTTTGCCCCAAACCTCTTTCTGCCTTTTCAAATAAATTTTTACTGTGAGAACCTTAGCTTATTGCATTATATAAGGGTTTGGGTGCATATTCTAATTTTATGTTTGTATAGATAACATCATGATTGCCATCAAAAGTCTAGTTTGTCATCATATAAATGAGTCCCTTAATAGTAAAAAAGGAAGCCTCAGTTTACCCTTGCCAGCTGCTGTGAGCAGTTTTGCTTTTGGCTGACCCATTGTACTATTTTTTTTTTTTTGACTCCCTGCAAATTCCTTTTCTGACAAACAGGGAGTTAGCAATTGTTTATTGTAAAATTCTGCTCCAGAGTTTAGGCTCACAGGGAGACTAAGATAATACTTGGGGCAGATGGTTAGAAAGATTGAAACCAGCCTGACCACCCTGGAGATACCCGGTATTCTCTGTAATACTTGTTGATTGATAAGAAATGCAAAGGGCCTTCAAAAAGGCCTACAAAACACTTTTTTTTATTGAATCACTGTGAGATACAGTTATAAAGCTTTCATGTTTGAGTTTCAGTTATACAGTGATGGAACACCCATCCCTCCACCAGTGTACATTTTCCACCACCAATGTCCCCGGTACCCCCTCCCCATGCATCCCCTCCCCCTTACTATATGGCAGACAATTTCCCTCATACTCTCTCTCTACTTTTTGGCATTATGGTATGCAATATAGATACTGAGAGACTATCACAGTTGGTCCTTTATCTACTTTCTGCACACATCTCCCATCCCGAATGATCCCTCCAACCATCATTGACTTAGTGATCCCTTCTTTATTTTAGCTGCCTTCTCCCCCAGCTCATGAGGCAGGCTGCCAAGCATGGAGCAATATTCCTGGCCTTTGTGTCTACTGTTGTTGGGTGTCAGTCTCATATTATGTTATTTTATATTCCACAAATGAGTGCAGTCCTTTTATGTCTGTCCCTCTCTTTCTGACTCATTTCATTTAGCATGATACTCTCCATGACCATCCACTTAGAAGCTAATTTCATGACTTCATCTTTCGTAACATTGGCGTAGTATTCCACTGACAACACTGACTTTTAACTTAGTTCTACACTAAGTTCCCCCCACTTGGGGAGCTCCTTTTTTTTCTACTTTCCAATATACTTTTCTACTTTCCAACTCTGAGTCTGAACATCTTTATTACTCAACATTTTCATTCATGAAGATATTGAAGAACCCGGGAACCATGAACAAACACAAAAACCTGCTACGCTGCTTCTGTCTTACCTGCATCAAATGTTTTATTCCACCCCCAAACCAACCTATTGTCTGAATCTTTTTAAAACTCATTTGTCTTGTTTCTTTATATTCCTCTAACTGCAATGCCTTTGAAACTTGACCTTTCAAGTAATGCTTGTTCATAACTTAAAATTTAAATCATCATATCTTATAACAAAATAGAACAGTCCTCCATCCTTTAAAACCCACATTTTAATTCTGCAAGGGAATACTTTCAATATTTTTAACTGCTCTGTCCTCAAATTATATTTCCTAGTGATAAGCAGAAAAATTGGGATAAAACAAAGAATATTACTGATCTCATCTCTACTAGGAAAAAATAAAGATTAAGCTTTTATCTCCTCCCTACTTGCTGTAAACCGACAATTTCAAGTTTGTCAGAGGTTCCCAGATTTATTTGCCTTGCCCTCCCCCTTTACAGAAGTCAGAGCAGAAGAGATGGCTCAATGAGTTAAACCAAAGCTTTGCCATCAGGAGAACTGCATAAGCAGTTCAACCTCTGTTGGAAGCAACCCCCACCCCCACCGGCACTACAGGGTTTGGACCCCCAAGCCCCAAAGCAAAACCAAAGCAAACAAAAAAGTTAGCACTCCCGCTGGATGGGGGAATCTATCTTCTTTAACAGAACAAAGGAAAGTACCCTCCAATTACACTTAAGGCTAATACCTCCCCCAAGGACTATTCTAGCTCTCTCCAGGGGGGCAGTATCACCCACTTTGGGAAACAAAGGCAGTGATCTTTACCATGACTATGAGAACATGTTTATGCTGAATCATGGTACACATTGCATTTCTGTCCTTTTAAGAAATGGATAGATTTTTTTTTTCTTTTAGGTGAGGCAAGTCAACTTGTGGGGTGGGAAACCGGGGGTAGGGGCGTGGGCGTGGGAAACTGGACATGGGTAGAGGGTAGTGGACACTGGTTAGTGTGGGAACATTGCATACCTGAAACTCAATCATGAATCATTTTGTAAAGCATTGTGTTTCACTAAAGATAAATTTTAAAAGAAAAGAAAAAAAGAGAAATTTCCCTCATAGCCTGGAGACATAGTCCAGTGGGTTGGGTGCTTGCTTGGCTTGCTTGCCACTTGCCATAGTTTGATCCCTAATGCCTTATATGGTCCCCTGATGCCTGCCAGGAATGATCCTTGAGTGCAGAACCAGGAGTATGTCCTGAGCAAGGTGACGTGTGCCCTGCCCAAATAAAATTTAATTAAGCACACACACATACATACATACACACACACATGCATACATGCAAATTTCCTCTTTTCTTTAGCTTTTCATTTATCAGGTCTCTGTGTTCATGCTCATAGTTTTTGCCAGAGCTGCAAAACACCTCACTATGGCCAGACTGTTCCTTTTGAGGTCCCTTATCTTGAATTTTCACTTGGAGACTTCATCACTGGAGTGCTAACTCTCCTGTTTCCTACAGGACTGTTCTTGCTCATCTGCTTGATTATGTTAGGGAAATAAATGACTGTATGTCTTCTTCTGATAGCAGTTTAATGGGACATTTTCCTTGTTCTAAGGCCAAGAATTCATTGTTTACCCTGAAGTCTCAGTATTGAGTGAAAGTGCCGATGCTGAATGTGGGGCTGTGGAATGCATCACTGTGGCTAATCCGTTTCAATTTGGCACACCTAAGCCTGAGTGCCTTTACCAAGAAGTTCATTATGTGTGGGTGGGGAGGCAATCTCATAAAAAGGAACCGGATACCATCTCAGTCTTTGCTCTGTTTTGGTTAAAGGGGACTTAAGCCAGCTCTGGGAACCAGAACTCCTGAGACTCCTTGTAAAGCATGCTTGTGATGGACTGCCTGTTTCATGGAAGAGGGTTTGTGGCTTTCAGGAGTTCTCACACTTCAGAATACCCAACTTCTTCAAGTACTTAGTCATTAATTTGTTTTTTGAATCCTGAATCACTAAGTAAATGACCCCAGAGACTAGAAAGATAAGGAGCTTGCCTTGCATGATGCTCAGCCAGATTTAATCCCTGGTACCCCATTTAATCTTCCCAGAGCAGTACCAGGAGTGATCCTCGAGCACAGAAATTGAAAACAAAATAAAACAAAAATTAAATAAATAAAAAGAGAGTGAGAGAAAAGAAAGAAAAAATTGGTCCTAGTCTGTGCATTTAGTCAAAACGGTTTAGTGGTATTTAAATGGATGGACTTTATAACAACTAAATTGTAGTTCCAAAAAAAATTGTTAAGAGTGAACCTTTTAGAAAGTTCTCAATCTGCTTTTAGTCTGGAGACTATCTGAGTCATGGGGTCATGTTGGGTCCTCAGTGTTGGGTACTATCAACTTGGTCTGTAGTTATTGACCTAAGCTGTTGTTTATTTTATTTATGTCATGTATGTCATTTATTGTCCTGTAACTTGTAGTGGTTACAGAATGAGTTCTATTCATAGGGAAGGTTTAGTCAAATTCCTTCACTATAATGACTACCAGTTCCCCTCCAACTGGCAATTCATACACTGTGAAGTGACTAAGTGTTAAGTGATGGTTAGAGTATTTGATGGGGGCAGGGGCAGGGGAGGCAAGGAAGCCTGGAGAGACAGTACAGCAGGTTGGGCGCTTGTCTTGCATGCAGCTAACCCAGGTTTAATCCCCATCATTCAAATGGTCCCCTGTGTACCTCCAGAAGTGACCGATCCCTGAGTGCAGAGCCAGGAGTCATTGTTGGGTATGGCCCCCAAACAAAAAAGCAAACAAGATGATGATTTGATAGGGAAGATGCTAAGTAATGATGTTGGAATTGTGTAAAATTTAAAGACAATGCAGAAGAAAAACAAATCTGGGATGCCCCGAGGTCTTACAGAGAACATCAGAAAATAAGTTCCATATTTTCTGAGCAAATATCCCCTGGCCACGAGTCTGGCTGTGTCCTGCTCCTGGTTAATGCTCTGGATGTTCCTCATCATTGCCGGGGAGACTCTGAACCCTTTTCTTGGTGTGGAGCACCCTGGGGTTCTGGCCCATCACAGCCTTCTGGGCCAACATGCTGATTTCATCTTTGAATCTTTGTCATGCTGGGAGCGCTGTCACGAGGGAGGTTTCCCCCTGGCCCCTTGCCTAGCTCCTCTTCTATTGCATTCTAAGAAAGTTTCCCTCCAAGTCTCCCCTGCCCTCCCGTGGCCCTGTGGTGTAGTTTACTTGTCCAGCACCCAGCTTTTTTGCTGTCCCTTCCCTTCCCACCCTGGATTATTTGTAATGTTCCCCTCCTCCCCATTCTACTAGACTGATATGGAATGAAAACATGTTCTATGAAAGCCTTATAAAGAAAGGGTTAAGGCTCCTTTAACCCTCTCACGTAGAAAAGAACAAGCAAGCCAATATGAGCTGTGAGTAAAATAACTTTTTTCCTTCCCAGCACTTGGAAGCTGAAATGGCCCGTCAGAGTGGCCATATTAGGCAGAATCATCAGGCTTTTGTCTGACCACTGTCATCAGTCACTGGAGGTGGCTGTGTCTGGAAGGCATGGCTTGGTATGACAATCTAGCAGGACCCATGCACCATGAGGAGTGAAGGCAGCTGCTGCATAAAGTGGAGGATGGCTGAGCGTGCGCATACACGTCCCTCCTAATCTTGCTTTCTGCGGCTAATTCCAAAACCCACCTCATGTCTCTAAGTGGGATTTCCTGTCCCGTCCTGAGGGACTTGGTCAAGTCGTGGATGGCTGGGAGAGGGTGCGAAAGTGAAATGGAAACAGACACAAGAAAAAAGAGACAGACACAGACAGACACAAAAGAATGGGAGCAAGCTCCAATTTTATTTCTCTTAAGCTAAGTTTTTTTTTTTTTTATAGTTGAATATATGAGGAAGTGGGCAGAATGGGAGAATAGCAAAGAATGCAAAAGTTTAATGAAACTGGATGTGGGCCCTAATGGCAATTACTCTGGGCATTGTTCTGCAACCTTCAAAAGGTACTTTGATATTTTTCCCAAGAAGCAGTTGTTCCTTAGTTACAGGTCAGGTTGTACTGACATATTGGTTCCCAGGAATTGGTTCCCCTATTGAAGTAATTGTCAGAGTTCTTTTTTAATTTTTGTTTTATTTTGCCCACCCCCATCTCCACCCCCACCCCTGCAGTGCTCAGGGCTTACTCCTTGCGCTGCAGGAATAAGGGATCACTCCTAGCAGGCTTGGGGGAAAAGTGTCTGGAATCTATCCTGGGTCAGCCACATGCAAGGTAAATGTCCTCCTTCCTGCTGTACTATAGCTCCGGTCTCATCAGAGTTTCTAAAAATGACCTTTAAAGATCATTGATTATTTGAAGGGCAAACTTATGACCCAGTCATTATGCCCTAAACTCTTTTTCTTTTCTTTTTTTTTTCTTTTTTCTTTTTGGGTCACACCCGGTGATACACAGCGGTTACTCCTGGCTCTTCACTCAGGAATTACCCCTGGCGGTGCTCAGGGAACCATATGGGATGCTGGGAATCAAACCTGGGTCAGCCATGTGCAAGGCAAACGCCCTACCCGCTGTGCTATCGTTTCAGCCCCATGCCCTAAACTCGTAGATAAATTTATTCATAATGGCCAAAGGTCATCTTCTCTGTGGACTGATGAGCTGTGTTGAAGGTAGAAGACCAAGACCAAGATTGTTTGCATTTTGGGGCTCCCTTATTCTATATTTGCAATGAAGTTGCAATGGTTAGCAGGATAAGTAAAGCGAAGGGGCATGAGGAGGAACATTGGCTGAGTTTTGAACTGGCCCAAGTGCAGTATCAACCAGACCTTTTCCCAGTACATTCTCTCTGTTTTGTGGAGTTACTTTCTGAAAATTGCCCCGTCTCCTCCCATGTCTCTGAATAGTTGATGAGGTCATTCTTAACCCAGGGATCATCTTTATCAGAGCACAGCACATTTGATCTGAAGGTTCATTGTTCTCTATTTACTTTCTACACATTCTTCAAGCTAATTGGCATCTGAAAGGGCGGAAAGCCCCCTTCTTTCCCTGCTGTGACCTGCTACCTTCTACCTCTTGCTGGGTGCCAGGTGGCATCCTTGGTGCTTTGAATAGGTTATTCAATGTAATCTTTGCAACTCCATAGGGCTGGGTAAACCCATTTGTATGAGAAAACAGAAAGCTTTGAAAAGTTAACTTAACCGCCCAGGGCTACACAAATCAAGCAAGAGTAATAGAATTCAGTTGTGGAGTTTAATTCTCCTTCTTTTCTGGATGCATCCCTCCCTGAGCTTTCTCTGCAGGCTCCTCACTGTCATGTAGCTTCCTGGGGCTGCTAGAGATGTCAGTGGGGAGTGAGAGGGATCCCATACAAGGCTCCATCATCTACATTAGAATTGGGGAACAATGGCCCACCAGTCAATTGTGGTGCCTAACTTTGGAGCCAAAGAAAACAGTTTTACATTTTAATCAATTCATTAGTTAAGTTTTTCGTTCTGGAGCTGATGTTGGTGGGCCCCACGGGTGGCTTACGTGAGGCGGGGAGGAGAGAGATGGTCACTTTCTCCCAAGCTGCCTTTGCTGCCCCGAGATCCAGAGTTTCGGAGTTCTTGTCTCGACTTGAAGAAAAGAATTTGAGGAGTGAATGAGCAGTGAAGTAGAACAGATTTTATTTGGAGGTTTTTGAAGGTGAGGACAGAGTGAAAGAGGGCAAGAGTAACGTGTTCTCAAGGGAGAACGCGGGCTTCTCCAAGGGTGGAGAGAGCCCCTACACACTTCCCAGCATTAGTGGGAAAGTACACATCTCAAGAAGGGAGATGCAGGCAATGTATGTGCTTGGGCGCCACATGTGTTTGGGTGCCACATGTGCTCAGCTACCACATGTGCTCAGCCGTGCGGGCACATGTGGTCTCAGACATGGTCTGAGACAGCATACACGTGCGCTCCCTTTGTTCAAGGTGGCTTTTTGTTTTTCTTTTTGGATCACACCTGGGGATGCACAGTGGTTATTCCTGGCTCTGCACTCAGGAATTATCCCTGGCGGTGCTCAGGGGACCATATGGGATGCTGGGAATTGAACCTGGGTCAGCCGCGTGCAAGGCAAACACCCTACCCGCTGTTCAAGGTGGATTTTATAGGATTTTTCCAAGCTGCACCCATGTGGGGCTTTCTAGCTAGATAGGAGTTCTTTGCTAGGGTTGTTGAGAGTGGTCTTCTCTGAAACTCCTTTTCTTGACCTTTTTTTTTCTTGCCAGATGTTCTTTGCTCTGGTCTGGGCTAGCTGAAGGATAATTAGATTAAAGAAAGTTTTCTAATAATTTTTTTCAGACCATTTCTGTAGGGAGGGGTCCAGTCTCCTCAGGTTCTGCTGCTGGAGAAAGAAGGTCTTACCAGGTCTTGCTTTCTGTATCCACAAGGTAGGTCAGACTTAGGACTGGTGGCTTTATCTCTTCCCAGAAATTTCATTTCCATGATGTGGGGACGTCCTTCCCTAACCCACCTGCTTACATCAGGTCTACAGTCAGTGGTAGTCGGGGGTTATTGTTGGCTCTATGTTCAGGAGTCACTCCTGGCAGTGCTTGGGAGACCATATATGGTGCCAGGAATCAAACTGGAAATGGCAAGGCAAGTGCTTTACCTTCTATACTATCTTTCTGACCCTATTTTTATTTATTTATTTATTTATTCATTTACTCATTCATTCATTCATTTATTTTTGCAGTGACAGACACCAAATTCATCTCTTATATATGAATTCTACATTTTAAAATAGCTGAAAAATATTGAAAAGAATAACACAACTTTGTCACACCTGAAAACCATGTAAAGTTTAAATGTCACTGTCTATAAATGATGTTGTTTTGGGGAGGTTGACTACTCCCAACAGTGCTCAGGGTTTACTCCTGGCTCTGTGCTCAGGGATCTCTCCTGGTGCTGCTCAGGGAATTTATATGCAGTGCCAGGTATTGAATTAGTGTTTACTGCAAGCCAAGAAAGCACCTTAATTCCTATACATTTTTTGGCCCCTCACAGATTAAGTTTTATTTGAATACAACTATATTCATTTGATTATCTACTTCCTATGTCTGCTTTTGTGTCACAGTGGCAGAAATGAAGCATCTAACAATCTGACGGACAAAGTCTTAGATATTTACTTTCTAGTCTTTTGCCTTCATTTTGATCTAGATTCTTAAAATGTGGGTTGTGACCCTATATGGGATCATTTAATTGGGGGTCCTATAATATCTGGCAACTGTAAAAGGTTTCTGAATGCACAACAACCAAAAATTAGTTAAAAATCAACCAGGTAATGGACCCACGGTGTAATCAGGCAGAGCGCTCTCATTGGCTTTCTTGAGCAGAAAGGGTCTCGAAGGGAAAATGTTCAAGTAGCGCTGATCTAGATGAAGAATGTGTTTACTCTTGTAGAGAAGAATGGCTTAAAAAGATCTTCTGGGGGGAGACAGAGCAGTTTTCAGAGGACAGATCAAAAGGAACACTAAGTACAAAGCCAGATCAACTGAATCATATATACACTTATCTGCATCATTCTGGTACATTCTTTAGAGTCACAATGTTCTTCTTCTGTGGGTTCAGGGACTCTGAGTACTGTACATGTTCTGGGAAACAGTAATTTAACCCTGGGTCATAAGTTTCTGTGTATGACATGAAGGAGTTTAGAATAGTCTGGCCCCCAAAATGCCACTTTGATATAAGGATACTTTAGAGCTAAAGGCAACTGAAAAGAAAGAGACACAAGAAAAGTATCTCCCTCTTTCTATGCAGTTCTCTATCACTAGGGACAATTCTAGGGCCAGAAACAGTATCAGAGGAATCTACACAAGAGACCTCAACAACCCTCAACTTTTATTTCATTTCTTCCATTTATTTGTCACCTCACAATTTGCCCTCATCCCAAGTCTAAAGCCCTTTGGGTTTTTTTTTTGCCGCCTAGAATGAGTTGTTCAGGGGTTAGGGAGATGGTGGGGATGCATGGTTTGTAGGTACAAGGACTCAAGTTCAATCGGTAAGACCTCCGGATACCTCACCACCCCCACACTGTCAGTTATAGCCCTGGGAACCACCAGGTACTGCTGGTTGTGGCTCTCATGGTCCCCAGAACCATTGGACCCGATCATCATTGAATTGCTGTACCTGTGTCATGTGGGGTTGATTAAGTAGATCCAAGTGTTGTCATACAGCCCCCCCTGAGCAAGACTTGTGAAGCTTCTTCCCAAATGTATTGTCCATTGTTGAGATTCTATCCAAGCTCCAATCTCTAACTACCCCTTTGAATTACTTATCTGTTGAGTTTCCCCCATGTGTATAATGAATGTCTGCTTTTCTTGTTAATTTCCTTATTAGTCTAATTTGTGGGATCCCAGATGGAGAAGCTTGGAGGTCAGAAAAAAATAGTTTTTCTTTCCCTGTAGACAATACACAAGATAACTAGGCTGAGAGAAAGGAGACCAAGATTTATTATATTTATTTATGGATTTTTTGGGGGGAATTACTGTACCCATTGATGCCCAGGAGACTGTTCCTGAGTTATTCTGTGCTAGGGAATGACCCTAGGGGTTGCTTAGGATGGTGCTGGTGTCTGGGGATTAGCCAGGTAAGCCTGATATAAAGAGAACACCTTAACCCATATGGACTATTTCTCTGGCCCCACGAGACCAAGGTTTAAAACCAAGGTTCTCCTTGTACATTATGCTTCTATATATATATATATATATATATACATATATATACATAATGTAGGAGTACTGCTATTTATTCAGCCATAATTAAGCTGATTGAACTGGGCATGAATGCCACTTTCTTTTTTTTATTCTATTCTGAATGTTAATTTTATTATTTTATTATTATTATTATTCCCCCCTTTTTTTATTCACCGTGAGATACAGTTACAAAGCTTCATGTTTGAACTTTGGTCATACAATCATCAAACACCCATCCCTTCACCAGTACACATTTTCCATCACCAAAATTCCCAGTATGCTACCCCCGCCCCCATTTCAACCCTTCCCCTACCTGTGTGACAGAAAATTTTTCCCATGCTCTCTCTCTACTTTGGATACATTTGATATTTCGACACCAGTCTCACCACCACTCAAAACTGCTGAAAAGGGCAATGCTAGATGATTTGTTTCTTTTGTATTTTTGTTATGGATAGAATATAATGTCCAGGAAATTCTGTGTCATTCTCTTCCAGGACCTTTAGTTTATAGTCCCTGGGTCTTGGCCATTGATGAGATTACATGGTGCTGGGGAAAGTTTGTGGTTGTGACTGCCAAGCTACTGAAAAACTGGGGACCTGTGGGGAAGAGGACCAGTCTCGATCCAAGCAGGCCTGAAGCTCTCAGTCATGGGTTCCTCCCTACCTCCGCGCTACATACCCTAACTGCATCTTTGATCTCTTTTAAGATTTAAAATAATAAATCTCTGAAATAAGGCCAATAAATGAGCTTATGTAGCTGAGCCAGAGGTGGTTTGTGGATGTGTCTCCCACATACCTAACTTTTGGCCGTTTAATGTTTTGGTAAACTTGGCCCCAAGTTGTTGGGGTCTGGCCAAAGGTACAGCAGCAATTTTGGGGTATCTGGAAGTCTGAAGGCACCATAAGGATGCTGATGCACTCGCCCCATAGGTACAGGTTGACCTGCTGGCGGCACCATATCCCCAGCACATTACACTTCTAGGGAAAAAGAGCAGAAGGTTGAACACACTCTGACTAGAAGGGGAGGTGCTTCTAGTCTAATTTATCAGAGCACAGCCAATAGAGACATTGACTTGACTTTTATTAGCTCAATGAAAATAAGACAGGAGCAACTGAGCAGAAGAGGCCAATGAGGAATTACAGACCTTGCCAGTGATTCATGAAAGCTTCTAATAGTCTGGAAAGAGAAACAGCATTCTCTTTCCCCAGACATGCAGAAGATAAACTGTGACCATAGATACATACTCAGACCTGCCTGATACAGCAGCTATGGCTACGAGGTCACAGAGACCAGCTCTGTGCCTTGGAAGTCACACCTCCCACACTCTTGACTCAGCCTCGGGATTCAGACCTGCAGGCTTTGAAACCGGGCATGGTTCTACTCTATCTGTCACATTCATCTCCTGACATTCATATTCCTGAACAACTTCCTTCAAAGGTGCTGCTGCAAGTCAGGTTGACAGCTCTTGAGACAGAAGATAGAAGCCGGGTTGGGCAAAAGGAGTAAACCAGTGCCAAGGACATGTAGAAGGGCATGAGCTGAGGGGCAGCTACTGTTCTTACAAGTTACTACAGGATTTTAGAGAACCTGAGTGTTTTGGGTTGGAGGCAACTGAAGCCAACTCTGGTTAACTTTAGGCAAGTTCAGTACTCTGGGAAGCTCTGGGCTGCTTCGCAGGAGGAAAGGAATTGATGACCACGGGGCTCAGAAAGGACCAGAGTGGTGGTAGCTCCAGGGATCTAAGGAGCCAGGAATATAGATTGTTGCACCTGGAGGGCCTTTGGGAACTGGTTCTCACCATTTTCCTCAGTACCTTGATTAGTACTGGGTTGTCTTCACATGAGAATTAGATTGGATATCTGTCCTCTTTTGACTTCCTTTGCTAGAGTTAGACTGGACTCTGATGGTCAGCCTAGGCTGCATGCAGTGCAGAGGTGGAAAGGACGTCTCAAAGGACAGTGAGTTTCTGTTGCCAGAAGGATTAAGAAAACACTGTTAGGTTTGTTGGAGAACAGGGTGTCTATGTACAAGATACTTACTATAGGGGCATAGAAGTAAATGTCTGCACCAGTTCCAGAGGTTAGGGAAGATTTTCTTTTAAAAAAATTTTTTTTATTAGAGAATCACTGTAATGTATAGTTACAAACTTATGAACTTTTGTGTTTCACTCATACAGTGATCGTTTACCCATCCCTCCACCAGTGCCCATTCACCCCACCAATGATCCCAGTATCCCTATCACCACCCCCACCCCATCCCCCCACCACCCCACCCTGCCTCTGCGGCAGGGCATTCCCTTTTGCTCTCTCTCCTTTTGGGTGTTGTAGTTTGCAATAGAGGTATTGAGTAATATTCAATAACTCAGGGCAGATTTTCTGGGCAAAGCTAAAACCAGAATGGCAGCAAAAGTCAACCATGGGGCAAAAAAGGAAGCCAAACTGCAGAAGGAAATTACAGGTGCAAAGGGGTAGGGACAATCTGCTTGTTTTCCACATTGGGTTCCATGATGGGTGATTTCCCCAGAGGCTTGAGTACCTACAGGTTAGGATTCACCTTTCCCCCTTTCTCCTAAAGTCCTTGAGCTTCCCAAGTGAACATCACAGAGCACCTCAGCTCCTGACTCTCTTCCCAGGGAGTCTGCAGGATTAAATCAAATCACGAGCCTCCTGCATTGAGAGCTGATAGGAAGAAAAATGCCGCTGCAGCCTTGAGCATTTTATTATTCTTCTCTGGCTCTAGTGGGGGAGGCCTCCAGTCACGAGCTGACTGAACTGATTTGCAGTGGTGTTAGTCACAAATTGTGGCTTGACGTTTATAGCAGCTGCGATCCACGCATATCGATTATTTAGGAAAAGGAATGAAGCTGAAATGGCTGAGCAGCTGCTCGAAAAATCTGCCCTTGTCCCATTTCATCTTGACTGGAGAGGGGGCGGGGTGCAAACACGGGACAGGGAGGAAGCACGCTGCCGTTGAGATCTTGCCAGCATCTCGAAAGAGTGTAAGCGGTTTCTATGCACCATCTTTGATTAATCAGCTCGTCTTTGTTCTTGTGAAAAATCCACAGCACCCAAGGGCTCCTTGGAAGGAATTATTGTTCCTGGTCTCTTCTGCTCAATCGCTTCTGTCTTATTTTCATTGGGCTAATGAAAGTCAAGCCAATGTCTCTGTTGGCTGTGCTCTGATGAATTAGTGCTTTGCCTGCAAACTATATTTCCTTGATTAAGCTTATGGGCTTGTTTCCTCCTCCCTCCATCATTAAGAGGTTGTTTCTTCCATGCTAATGATCATGGGAGCTAGGGGGGAGGAGTTTGGGCCGCCTTTCTATTCAGGGAATATTTGGCTGCTTCTATAGTTCAGATTCAGATTGAGTCCAGAGATAAAAGTAGACCTGTAGTCTCACCAAATTCTGCGAACCAGAAGGGCAGCTAATATCTGCCATTGACAAGCTCAATGGCACCAGGCCCTCCAGTGAAGTGTCCTTCATTGATATGTGGGAAGCAGATAGATTCACAACTAGAGGATTCCAGTGAAGTACACTAGCACCTGGCAAGTTCCTGGCTCACCCTGACATGACTGCCCTTGTAACACGAGGGGATTGAGTTAGATGAATATTGGTTTGCTGTAATAGCATCACAGACTGGGGGTGGGGGTGGGGGTGCTTCAAGAATAGAAATTAAATTTCACACAGTTCTTAAGGTCAGAAATCCAAGGTCAAGGTACCATTTCTGCGAGGTCTTTCTTCCGTGTCTATATAGCGTATCTTATCTGTGTGCCCATGTGACCTTGGCTTATGTGGCTTTACTCCTGGTACCTCTTCCTTTGCTTATGAGGCCACAATCCTACAGAATAAGGAACCCACTCTTTTTAAAAATTTATTTATTTTTAATTAGTGAATCACCATGAGGGTACAGTTACAGATTTACACATTTTCGTGCCTGTGTTTCTCTCATACAATGAAGGAACCCACTCTTAGGACATTACTGAACCTTAGTTACTTCCATCTTATCACCAAATACAGTCACATGGAGGGTTAAGACTTCAACATGTGAATTTGGCAGTGGTGGGGGCGGGAGAAGGCAACATGACTTATTCAATAACAGAAATTTGCAAAACAAAACAAAGGTGAGAGTTCTTGGCCCCTCTATAGGGGATATCATTATTGGGCAATGAAAGAGCATTTTATTCCAATTCTACTTGAAAAAAAATCCCTACTTAAATGAGCCATTATTGCTGTTTATGTCTTCCATACTGTGTGTTGAGTTGTAGAAAACTCAACTGGTTTCCTACCTACTAGCCTTTACTCCCACTCATTTGCATACCAAGATGTTTACTCAGGGTTGCATTATAACTTTTGTGGATTCTAGGATCTTAAGACTTTGAGAGCCATGCCTGCATAAAAAAATACTAAAAGATTGCATTTATAAATAGTAGAAGTACATATCTCACTGATTGTGAGAAGTAGAACATTTTGGTGGGCCCTCAGGGTACTGTTGCTCTAGAACCTTTGCTTATTCTGCTTAATGAACAAGCTGGCCCTGTGACTATTCATTATTCACCTTCTTTAGAAAGGAGGCCTTTCCACCCCAGCCCCATTGAGAAAACTGGAGTAGGGAAAACAATTTATTTTGCTGGTAATCTTAGCCATAGGGTGCGCTCTGAGTAGTAAGGTATGAAAGTGTTCTTGGGAACATTTCAAAAAAGGTTTCTTTTCTTTCAGTGAGATACATGAGAGAGGAACCTGCCATCCTTAGACCTTCTCATGCCAGTCTATGGAAGTCATTTTGCATTTATGTAGCAAAGCTATTTTAGCTACGGTGACAGAGCAGAGCAAGGGAAGAGACCTGTGGAGCTCTGGAGTTGCCCTTTACTAGAATTTACTAGAATCACACTATTGTACTAGTTTACTGGGACTTCTATAACAAAGTATATAAAATGAGTGATATCAAGAACAGAAACTTCTCTTCCCTCCGTTCTGGAGGCAGGGAATATAAGGTTACAGTGCTGGCAGAGCTCCTTCTGAGGCAAGAAGTCCAAGGTCATGATGTTGGCAGAGTTCCTCAGTTGCTCCTGAGGCCTATGAGGGAGAATCTGGTTCAGAAGTCATTGCTTCTGGTTGTTTGCGGGTCTTCTCTAGAATTTCTCGGCCAGCATGTAGAAGCATCACATCCATTTTTGCCTTCTTCATCACCTGCTTTTTCCCTGTATACATGACTAGGCCCCAATTTCCCCCTTTTAACAGGGATACCAATGAGATTAGATTAGGGTCCACCGTTTTGATCTCATCTTGAGTTTCTTACCTCTGTAAAGGCCCTACTTTTATATCACTGTCACTGTCATCCTGTTGCTCATCAATTTGCTTGAGGGGGCACCAGTAACGTCTCCATTGTGAGACTTGTTTTATCTTATTTTGTTTGTTTGTTTTTTGGGTCACATCCAGCACTGCACAGGGGTTACTCCTGGCTCTGCACTCAGGAATCACCCCGGCAGTGCTCAGGGGACCATATGGGATGCTGGGAATCGAACCTGGGTCGGCCGCGTGCAAGGCAAATGCCCTACCCGCTGTGCTATTGCTCCAGCCCCTCCATTGTAAGACTTGTCGTTATTGTTTTTGGCATATTGAATATGCCACGGGGAGCTTGCCAGGCTCTGCCTTGTGGGCAGGATACACTTAGTAGGTTGCTGGGCTCTCCGAGAGGGGCAGAGGAATCAAACCTGGGTCGCCCAGGCGCAAGGAGAATGCACTACTCTCTGTGCTACTGTGTGTACTGTGCATATAAAAATTTACACATGTAAACTTTTTTTTTTGCTTTTGTTTTTTGGGTCACACCCAGTGATGCTCAGGGGTTATTCCTGGCTCTGCAGTCAGGAATTACTCCTGGCTGTGCTTGGAGGACTATACCGGGGATTGAATCCGGGTCAGCCGTGAGCAAGGCAAATGCCCTATCCACTGTACTATCACTTTGGCTCTACACATGTAAACTTTTGAGGAGTTTTTTTTTTTTAGGAGAGATAATAACTTTTGAACTAGTTATAGGATAGATTTCCTTATTGCTCAAGCATCTTGAATCAAGTGATTGTGTTCTTGGTTTACCTCAGTTGCTGAATGAGATCTTGATACCAGGGTCACTTGCTCTAACCTCTGGGGAGTGGGATTTCCTTGTTTATGGTCAGTCACTACTAGGAGGTTGGAGATTCCCTTGTATAGGGTAAAAAAAACAGAGCAGAACCATTCCTGCTCAAGGGAACAGTACAAAATGACCCTGAGCTAGGAATGAGCTTGGAGTGTTTGAAGAAACTAACAAACAAAAATGAAAGAGTATTGATGTCCTGCTGGGAATCAGAGTATCTTCCTCCATGGTGCTTAATCCCTCTTTCCCGCTCAGAACTACTTGTTTCACTGTGTTCCCCAGAGGAATTTAGTTGTAACAGGATCATGCTATTTAGGGTCATTGAGATGTAGCAAGGAAGACCTTTGCTTTGAACTCTGGGGCCCATGCTTGATTTATGCTTAAGTGCATGTTTTGTGAAGGCAGCTAATCCCGCTGGTGTAAGAGAACCTGGGTCTTGGGGCCAGGTGAGGACAGAGAAGTGGGTTTGGGTGAGAAGGATGACTTCAAGATTTGGCCATCAGGAAGCATTTTGATGGGGACAATATGCAACCCCCAAGAATGCATGTAAAGATGTGTATATGTTGGGGGAGGGGGAAGACTTTCTTTATATTTGAACAATCATTATTTTTAGAGTTTTTTCTTTCAAATACATTCAAAGAAAGAAAAAAACTTTAAAAATAATAAATGCTGCCAACTTCGACTGCGAGTGTGGAAAGGTTGGACTGCAGCTGAATCTCAGCAAAACAATGTTCATGAAAAATGAACTAGTCCCTGACGTTCCATTTGCTCTCAAGGAACGAACATCTCCAAATGCAGCAGCTATGTGTACCTGGGTCAAGAACTCAACATGAGGAACGACTTGGCACCAGAACTGCGCAGGAGGAAGAAAACAACATGGAAAGCTTTCAAGAGTGTCGAAGAAGTGTTTAAGAGGATGAAGACAAAGACAGTCTACAGAATGGAAAAGGATATTCACCCAATACTCATCTGATAAGGGGTTGATATCAAGGATATACAAGGCACTGGTTGAACTCTACAAGAAGAAAACTCCCAACCCCACCAAAAAAAAGGAGATGGAAATGAACAGAAATTTTCTCAAAGAAGAAATCTGAATGGCCAGAAGACACATGAGAAAATGCTCTATGTTACTAATCATCAGGGAGATGCAGATGAAAACAACCATGAGATATCATTTCGCACCACAGAGACTGACCTACATCCAAAAGAACAAAAGAAATCAGCATTGGCGTGGATGTGGGGAGAAGGGGATTCTCCTTCACTGCTGGTGGGAATGCCAACTAGTTCAGCCCTTTTGGAAAACAATATGGGCAATTCTCAAAAAATTAGAAATTGAGCTCCCATTTGACCCAGCAATACCACTCCTGGGAATATATCCTGGAGAGGCAAAAAGGTATAGTCGAAATGACATCTGCATTTGTATGTTCATTGCAGCACTGTTTACAATAGCCAAAATCTGGAAAAAACAGAGTGCCCAAAAGCAGATGACTGGTTAAAGAAACTTTGGTATATCTACACAATGGAATACTATGCAGCTGTTAGAAAAGATGAAGTAATGAAATTTGCATATAAGTGGATGAACATGGAAAGCATCATGTTAAGTGAAATGAGTCAGAAAGAGAGAGGCAGACATAGAAAGATTGCACTCATCTGTGGAATAACAGAGTGGGAGACTAACACCCAAGAGTTGTAGAAATAAGGATCAGGAGGTCTTCCCCACAGCTTGGAAACTGGCCTCACATGCTGGGAGAAAATGCAGCTCAGATAGAGAAGGGAACACAAAGTAGAGGATGTTGGGAGGACCCATTCGGGTTGGAAGATGCGAACTAAAAGTAGACTATAGACCGAACATGAAGGCCACTCGATACCTCTATTGCAAACTACAGTACCCAAAAAGAGAGAGAACAAAAGGGAATGCTCTGCTGCAGAGGCAGGGTGGGGTGGTAGGGGATGGGGTGGGCGTGGTTAGAGGGATACTGGGATCATTGGTGGAGGTGAATGGGCACTGGTGGAGGGATGGGTAAACGATCACTGTATGAGTGAAATGCAAACACAAAAGTTTATAAGTTTGTAACTATACATCACAGTGATTTTCCAATAAAAAATTATAAAAAAAAGACGATGAAGATGTGTCCAGCTCCGGGCACATCTTTTCGACTCCACTGTTCTTCCTGCACTAACATATGCTTCAGAGACCTGGGCCCTATGCAAACAGGATAAGAACGCTATTCAGGTTTTTATCTAAAGAGGAATTGAAAGAGCTATGCTTGGAGTATCACGTTTCACTCAAGTGAGAGAAGGAATCTGGAGTTCCGACCTCCATCGATGGTCAAGAGTCAGGGACATTGTCTCATTTGCCAAGGTGTCAAAAATCAGATGGGCCAGACACGTAATGCGATTCAGAGGCGACTGCTGGACTGGAGCTGTTACCGACTGGATTCCACGGGACGTCAATAGACCTCCAATGAGATGGCCCACCAATGAGATGGTCAGACTTCTTCGTCAAAACCCTGAATGAATGATTTGAGGCTCTTCATGTTTGTGGAGCGAGCAGATATCATTGGGCTACACTAGCAAGCAACAGGGACAAATCGAGACGTTACTGGCACCCGCTTGAGCAAATTGAAAATCAACTGGATGACAGGTGATACAAGTGATAACAAAGTTTTTTCTTTAGACACCATGAAATGACAAAGTTATCGGTGATTTGGGTTTCAGGCATATTCAACATTGATTCCTTCACCAGGGTCCACTTCCCTTCACCTGTGCCCCATCCCATGACCATTTGCCCCTCACCCACCAGTATGCTTCTAGGAGAGGTGCTTATTTATTTATTTAAAACAATGTTAATAAGTTTTTGCACTGTGGTTCGCAGTCCTGTGGTTGAAGGGGTTTCATGCATAATACCTTACCACCTTTCAGCACCACTTCCTCCTCCTGTGAAATGCTTCCCTCCCCTCATAGAGGTTGCCCCTCCCTGTCCTATCCCCTAACCACTACAGTGGCAACCTCCTACTGAATACCAGTTCTCATGTTGAAAGGTGATTTTTCATATGATTCCTCTGATTCTTAGAGGGAAGGATATAACTTCAGTCCTGCATTGTCAGTATATGAATGTGATATTGGCCTATAGGGCATGTGAGTGTGGGTATTTGCTTGCCTTGCATAGGATATGAATGTCAAGGAAATATTTAGGCCCACCTAGAGCCCGGTAAGCTACCGAGAGTATCCCGCCCGCATGGCAGAGCCTGGCTCGCTACCCGTGGCTATTCGATATACCAAAAACAGGAACAATAAGTCTCACAATGGAGATGTTACTGGTGACTGTTTGAACAAATCGATGAGTAACGGGATGACAGTGACAGTGACAATGTGATCTATTTTCCCATGTGTAAAATAAGAAAAGAACTGTAGCACTGTCGTCCATAATGTTTCCATTGTGAGACTTGTCACTCTTTTTGGCATATTGAAAATGCCACGGGTAGCTTGCCAAGCTCTGCTGTGTGGGTGGGATACTCTAGGTAGCTTGCCAGGCTCTCCGAGAGGGATGGAGGAATTGAACCTGAGTCGGCTGCATGCAAGGCAAACGCCCTATCCACTGTGCTATCGCTCCAGTCCAAAGAATAATATCAGTAAAATGGTTAAGATTGTACCATCTCTCATGAAATCTCCCATATAAAATGGGGATATTATATTTGAACTAATCTCTTTTAGGTGGGGAGTACATTAGATTCCTATGACTATGGTAACAAAATCCCACACATATAGTTAATAAAAACAGTTAATAAAAACATATTTATTCTCTTATAGTTTTAGAGTGCAGATGTCTGAAATCAGAGTCTCTGCTAAAATCAAGGGATGGAAATATTGGCTCTCTGTGAGGGGAGAATCCATTTCCATGACTTTTATTGTCTGTGTTCCTTGACTATAAAAATGTATCACCTAAAAAAATGTATCACCTCTTCCTCTGTCTTCAAAGTATATCACTCCTCTGCCTGCTTGTCTCTCTCTCTTCTCTCTCTCTCTCTCTCTCTCTCTCTCATTTTTGGACCATACCAGGTTGTGCTCAGGGGTTGCTCTTGGCTCTTCTTCATTCAGGGAACACTCCTGGTGGGCTTGGAGGACTATAAATGATGTCTGGGATTGAACCCGGGCCGGCCATATGCAAGACAAGCCCCTACCTGCTGTACTATTGTCCAGCCCCTACTATGCCTGCTTCTGTCATCCCATTGATTCCTTTTATTAAAATCCTTGTGATTACAATGAGATCAATTTGATTATGAGTGATAATCTCCCCAGTCTCAAAACTATTCTCTTAATCACACTGCACTGTCCTTTCTGTCATATAAGGTCTCGTATTTGCAGTTTTTAGGAATTAGTTACAGAAATCTGTTGGGGGCCATCATTCAGAATAGTTTGAGGGGTCAGACTCAATTGCATTGATCTATTATGTCATACAAAGTTTATGCCCATTTCTGCTTCTGTCGTAAAAATATAATAATCTTTCTATACCTTGAGTGGGTTGGGGCTTGGAAGTGGGGTGGGTTCACTATTTTGTTTTTAGTGAAGCAAAATAGTTACTATTAGTTTTTTGTGTGTGAGTTTTTGGGTCGCACCCACTGAGGTGCAGGGATTGCTCCTGCGGGTGGTCCGGGGATCATATGTTATTCTGGGGATCAAACCTGCAAGGCATGCAAATCACCTGCTGCACTATGCCTCTAGCCCCTGCAAATTAATTTTTATTGAAATTTTTTTTTTCTTTTTGGGTCACATCTGGCAATGCACAGGGGTTACTCCTGGCTCTGCACTCAGAAATTACTCCTGGTGGTTCTCAGGGGACCATATGGGATGCTGGGAATCGAACCCAGGTTGGCCGCATGAAAGGCAAATGCCCTATCCCCTGTGATATTGCTCCAGCCCCTGAAAAAAAATTTACTGAGAAATAGTGATAGCAGGGAAGGAGAAGAATAAATGTTAAAAGAGAACACAGGGTTCTCCGAGAGTGAAAAGAGAAGAGGGACATACATGTTCAAAAGAGAACATGGGCTTCTTTAGAGTGGAAAAGTCTGGGTTTACCTTTAAAATAATGGGTCTTAAGGCATAATTGGAGCAACCACATCACCTGGGGACCTGTTAGAAATGCATATTTTCTCTGGGGCTGAAGAGATAATACAGTGGGTAGAGCAATTGTCCTTGTACATGGCAGACCGAAGTTTGATCCCCAGCACCATATGTGATCCCTGAGCCCACCAGGAATGATCGCTGAGCACAGTCAGAGGTAAACCCTGAGCACTGTTGGATGTGGCCTCCAAACAAGCAAAATAAAGAAAAAAATATGTGTTTTCATGTCCTTCCTCACACCTCCTGAGTCAGAAACTCTAATAATTTATTCATACTTGAATAATCCCTGCCCTCTAATCCTGACTTTATTTTAAAGTTTGATTCTGCTATTATCACAAAATGAAAATGCATTGCATTAACACATGTGATTTGTCTTGACAACTGTTTTTTTTTTTTGTATCTGATATAAATCCTTCAATTGTCTATGTCGCCCTAGTTCTGTCCCTGGAGAAAATAGGGGTCATCTGGTCTCAGATTAAGATATATAAACAATCTAAATGTCAATTAACATGTGAATGGATAAAGAGACTATGGTACATAAACAATGGGTCATTTAATGATACTTTAGACAATTATGAACAGCATCTATAAAGGTGATCCCAATAGGTTGTACCATATAGCCTAGGTACATGTGAGGCTATACTCCCTAGTTTTGCATATGTCCGCTCTGTGATAGTCAGACAATGACAAAATCACCTAACAATTCATTTTTAAAGAACATATTAGTTTTGTTGGCACATAACTGTACATACATAATAGAATACTGCTCATCTACAAAAAATGATGAGGTGCTGTCAATTGCCAAATGAAGGAAATCAGATGGAGGAAGGTAAATATTTTATGATTTTACTCACATGTGGTAGGTAAGCTAAACATATACACATACAAATAAAACTCTCTGAGTTCAAGAACAGATTGAAGGTTACCATAAGGAGAAGGACATTGAATGAAAGTGGGCAAGGGGGTTCCCTATGTGGGAGTAAATAAAACAGGGCCTTGGGTATGCCTAAGTATAATGCTGTAAACTTAAAAGTTACAGTGTTAGGAACCAACATTACTTCAAAAACAACCCACTTGGGGCTGGAGCAATAGCACAGCGGGCAGGTCATTTGCATGCGGTCGACCCTGGTTCAATTCCCAGCATCCCATATGGTCCCCTGAGCACCGCCAGGGGTGATTCCTGAGTGCAGAGCCAGGAATAACCCCTGTGCATCACCAGGTGTGACCCAAAAAGCAAAAAACAAAAAACAAAAACAACTCCAAAAACCTGAGTCTTCACAGAGATTCTGGTACTATGTAATAGAACTATCTTCCATGAGGCTGTGATATTAGAATTGAGGGTCAGGGAAAATTAAGCTGGTGAAGAGCATTTCAGCAGAGTTGTAGCTGAGGAAGCAAGACAGTTGGAGAGGACATAGCGAGGGGGGACTTGAAAGAGCAGTGTGCCATGTGATTTCCTTACCAAAAGTTTATTAAGCTCTTACAGCAAGCCCTGGGGTCTTTAACAGTCCAGAATTTCAACCCATATATTGACTTGGAAGAGTCAGAGAGGCAGCTAGAACAAAGGTTAGGTCTCAGCATGCCTACGAAGAATGCCTCAGGCAGTCTTCCTCCCAGAAATGGTATTTGGCACCCAGCAAAAAAGGCAAGGAAAGTACAAAAGGCCACTTGTCTCATAAAAGATGCATTTAGCACAGGTTTCTATTTCAGAGCTAATAGCATTAGCCGCTATATAGCAAGAGAACACAATTACCCTGTTTTAATAACAAGGTTGACAGCACAGTTCTAATCCTGGAGGGGCCTTGCTTTACATTTAGAGATTTCTCTAAATTCCTACTTCCAAACTAGCTTGTAACTTTATGTTCCTGCTTGTCTAGAATGTGATTTATGCTCGATGTGTGAATATAATTACGAATTGTACTCCCTTTCACCTTTAGGTGCCCCATTTGGGCAATGCATGACATGATCACTATATGGAGATACAGAACTGAGAAAACGAAGATTTGAGGATGGGCTTCCCACCAGCCTCTTAGAGAAATCCACTCCTATTAAGAAGAAAATCCACCAAAGATCGCGCCCATTCATCAGCTAATGTGTGATGAACTATTTAATGCCAGGGATTGTTATAAAAACCAAGCAAGAAGATTTCCTTGGAATTGATATTGGAGGCAGTTTTTTTTTTTTATTGTACTTTGGGAAAAGCTTAAGTAGAACACAGAGGAAACAAAGACATAGCTAAGACAAAGTAGTGTTCACTTTCATTTAATAGCTCACTTCTCAAATGTTAAGCTTTTTCCAGTAACAGTCACCGGGGAATAGAAAACCTTCTCAGTGAAAGCTAATACATCCCCCCAACTCAATGTTGAATTATTTAAAAAAAATTGCAACCGTACAACTTGGCTGAAGACAATTTGGGGAGAAAATGACAGTCTGTCAGCTGTCCTGTTTAGAGGAAGAATTGCTAAATTTGGTGTGTATCCACTCAGACTTCCAAAAATGACATCATTGAGGAAGGACACCACTACAGAGCATGAAATATAAGGTGGAGCTTCAGTGTTGACAGACTTTTGCAAGTTCCGAGGAGCGCTGAGGGTGAGGCCTCAGTCTATCTCACTCCCCTCCCCCCAAAATGGCTACCAGTCTGATCCTCACACCAGTGAGGATGGAAGCTTTCCAAGAGAAAGTGCTGTAGCACTGTCTTCCTGTTGTTCATCGATTTGCTCGAGTGGGCACCAGTAACATCTCCATTGTGAGACTTGTTGTTACTGTTTTTGGCATATTGAATATGCCATAGGTAGCTTGCCGGGCTCTGCTGTGCAGGTGGGATACTCTTGGTAGATTGCCCGGCTCTCTGAGAGGGACAGAGGAATCGAACCCAGGTCTGCTGTGTGCAAGGCAAAAATGCCCCTACCCGCTGTGCTATCACTCCAGTCCAAGAGAAAGACTGAATTAAATCATAGCATGTAATCTTTATGTCTGGATTTCCCTTTAGTTCTTCTGAATCATTTGTATTTCATGGCATCTATTTACTTCTGTTCCTGGGTCTATTCCACTGTGTTATACTCACTTGTTCTGCTGCTCATGGAAATTTGTGTTGTTTGCAGTTTAGGGTCGTAATGAGTAATGGAGTCTCCTGTGAACATTTGGGCAATGTGCTGGTGTGCATGTGCTTGTATTCTGTTCAGGAAGTTAATAGAAGTGGGGTTATTCGGTCAGAGGAATAGTAGAGGTTCAACCTTAATGAAATGCTAGTTTTCCAAAGTGTGTGCTCTTCTTTATACTTCCACCAACAGTTTCTGAATGTTCCTATTATTTTTATACCCTGGTCAACACTTGGGCTTGTTAGTCTAAAACCCTGGCTATTATGGTAGATATGTTTCAGTATTTCATTGTGGTTTTAATTTGCTTTTTCCATTTTAAATACCTTTTACAAGGTATTTGTCCTAGTCTCGTGTCTGTGTTTTAAGTGAATTCTTTGTCTTACTGATTTGAATGAGTTCTTTTCATGATGAGAGTAAGCACTTTAAAAAATGAGTAGAAATCATAATCATCTTTCCTTCATGAGGGAAGAGATACTTGGGAAGTGGAAACATAAGCCAGGCTGCAGAAGTTCTAATTTTGATGTCCAATTAGCAATTTTTTCCTTTGAAAAGACTGAGCAGTGTCTTTGGTACCCTGTTTGCAAAGTCATTGTCCACTCCAAGATATAAAGAATCTCACTATTATCATCAAAGAGTTGTGTTTTGAGTTCGTGTTTTTGAGTTCACTTATGAGTGATTTTTGAATTTGGTGGAAGTGTAGTCAAGTTTTACTTTTTCTCCCTCATCTGTGTCTCCAGTTAATTAAATACCACTGCACATCTGGCCTGTGATGACAACTTTGTCATTATGCCATGGCAAGTTGCCTTTGTACTTTTTATTCTTAAAAAATTGATTTTTTGGCCACACCCAGGGATACTCAGGGTTTACTCCTGTACTCAGGAATCACTCTTGTTGGAGCTCAGGAAAAAAATTAGTTTTTTGCTTCTAAACTCAAATCTCATTGAATTTTTTTAAAGTTGCCAGTTAATGTCTTAAGTGATGAGAGTGGACATTCTTATCTAATTCACAATCTTGGGAAGGCTTAAAATAGTTCACTATTATGAACGATGATTTGTATGGGCTTTATTTTTTGAGTACAATTGTGGTCATTTAATTTATTTGACTACTTCTGTCTTTCTCTTGGATAAGAAGAGACTTGTTAGATTATTTTCAATAGATTGCTTCTTAGAGTAATCTAAGGTTCACAGAAAAAATTAGAGGAAAGTACAGAGACTTCACATATGCTCATTCTGCACATGTACTGCCCCGTTGTAGAACACCCCCCAGAAGAGTGGAACATTGTCCACAATTGATAAACGTCTAGCAATGTACCACTCTCATCCAGCGACCACATTTTATATGGGAGTTCAGTGTTGTACACTCCATGGGTTTGGACAGCTTTCTAATGATTTGTGACCATGTTTACAGTGTCATCATAGTATTTTCATTGTGCTTACTATCTTCCTTGCTTAGTCAATTCGTTTCCCTTTAAGATTTTAACTATAAATTCTTATCAAATAAAGAAAATTTCTTTTTATTTATTTATTCAATTTTTTTTTAATGAATCATGCTGAGGTACAGTTACAGACTAACAAACTTTCATGCTTACATTTCAGTCAGATGGGTAATGATCAAGTACCCATTCCTCCACCAGTGCCCATTCTATACCACCAATTTTCCCAGTATCCCTTCACTGGGAATGACTCCCACCCAATTTTTTATTTCTGATTTTTGTTATGTTTTCTGTTTGTTTATTTGTTTTCATTGTGGATTTACTTCCTTATTTATTGTTTTATTTTCTTCATTGAGAGATGGATGGTTGTGCCACATCTGGCAGTGCTCAGGGCTTACTCCTGGCTCAGGTATTATTTGTGGCAAGGATGAGGGGACCTTGTGTGCTGTCGAGGATTTGAACTTTGGCCTACTATGTACACCTTATCTCCTGTACTATCTCCCTGGCCTCTAGCATCCAAGGCACATGCTTCATTGCTTTAAACTATTTCCCTAGTCTACCAGCTTCTTTTTAGTTCTTTTTCCTCTCCTTTCCTGACACCATTTCATATTTATTTTCCCTCCTGTTTTATTGGTGATTGTATATGTATGTTCTTTTACAATCTTCTCAGTGATTGCAATGTTCTTTCTTTCTTTCTTTCTTTCTTTCTTTCTTTCTTTCTTTCTTTCTTTCTTTCTTTCTTTCTTTCTTTCTTTCTTTCTTTCTTTCTTTCTTTCTTTCTTTCTTTCTTTCTTTCTTCCCTCCTTCCTTCCTTCCTTCCTTCCTTCCTTCCTTCCTTCCTTCCTTCCTTCCTTCCTTCCTTCCTTCCTTCCTTCCTTCCTTCCTTCCTTCCTTCCTTCCTTCCTTCCTTTCTTTCTTTCTTTCTTTCTTTCTTTCTTTCTTTCTTTCTTTCTTTCTTCTTTCTTTCTTTCCCTTCTTTTCTCTCCCTCCTTCCCTCCCTCCCTCCCTCCCTCCCTTCCTTTTTTGTTTGTTTTGTTTTTGAGTCACACTTGGTGATACTCTGGATGTACTCCTGGATCTGCACACTGAAATCACCTTTTTTTTTTTCTTTTTGAGTCACACCTGGTGATGCTCAGGGGTGACTCCTGGCTTTGCACTTAGGATTTATCCCTGGCAGTGCTCAGGGGACCATATGGGATGCTGGGAATTGAACCTGGGTTGGTCGCATGCAAGTCAAATGCATGTTGTTGGGGGCTACCCTACCTGCTGTGCTATTGCTCCAGCCACCAGGAATTACTTTTAAAAAATTAATCTTATTTTTATAAAGTAGTTCACAATATTTGATTACGTTTAATATTTGAACACCAATCCCACCACCATAACACCTTCTCACCACCATATTTTAAATGTTTCCATCTCAAACCCCAACTGCTGCCCCAAAGCAGAACCAAAATAATTCATTTTGTATTATTTGTTATAAATAAACCACTGAAAACGATCCAGAGAAGTCTCCCTAGAGGAAAATGTGTGAAGATTGTTGTATTTCACCCAAAGGCAGTGAAACTCTTCTGTAAGAGATTACTAACATACTGTTAAAGGTTGAGCCTTGTGTGCTTACACACACACACACACACACACACACACACATATATATATATATATATGTATGTAAAAATATATTTCCCTCTAAGATTGGTTGCCTTATACTTTAAACCCCACCAAATGTGGTGTGGTACTCTTGGAATATTAGTGGTGTGAGGTATGACATGTCAGTCCAGGAAAAAGTTCATTCATGGGTGAGGCTCATGGAGCATGACTATGAGTATGGCAGGGCTTGAGTTCTGGAGGTTTTGGCTACCGGGGCTAGTTCCATTGGGGCAGGGAGGGACCTTACCCATCCCTCTCAGGGTTGCCCTGAATGAAACAGTCCGGTGGCATGGCTATGGTGAGTCTGCACACAGGAATTACTTCTTGTAGTGCATAGAGGTGGGGGCTGTGGACAATCATGGGATGCCAGATCTTGAACCCGGGTTGACTATGTGCAAGGCAAGCATCCTACCCACTGTACAATCTTGCTAGCCCCCATCAACATGCATTCTTGATTTATGAACATCTAATACAAATGAATTCCCCTATTTTTCTCCTGGTTAACATAAGGATCTTAGGGTGTTCTACTTTCTGTTATTTCTCCCCAGTTTCTAAACAATTGTTGCTGTCTTTTGTTTTCTACATACACCTTAATTCCCATTATACATTATTAATATGCTAATATAAAACAAAATAATTGTACCCATTTATAATTATAGGCGTTCATGATTGTGTCTTAATTTTATGTTTATGTTAATATGGACTGGAGCAATAGCACAGCGGGTAGGACATTTGCCTTGCACGCAGCTGACCCAGGTTCGATTCCTCCATCCCTTTCTGAGAGCCCGGCAAGCTACCGAGAGTATCCCGCCTGCACGGCAGAGCCTGGCAAACTACCCGTGGCGTGTTCGATATGCCAAAAAGAGTAACAACAAATCTCACAATTGGAGACGTTCCTGGTGTCCACTTGAGCAAATTGATGAACTGGACGACAGTGCTACAGTGCTACAGTTAATATGCACTGAGTTTGTAGTTAGTTACAGTTTCACTATCACTAGTCATTGTTTTTTAAAATTATCTTATTTATTTATTTATTTGGTTGGTTATTTATTTATTTATTTATTTATTTATTTATTTATTTATTTATTTTGCTTTTGGGATCACACCCAGCGATACTCAGGGTTTACTCCTGGCTCTGCAGTCAGGAATTACTCCCGGCGGTGCTTGGCAGACCATATGGGAAGTAGTTGGGGTCGAACCTGGGTCCACAGCGTGCAAGGCAAATGCCCTTCCTGCTGTACTATCACTCCAATCCCACTCTAGTCTTTCTTATAACATTGACCTTACATTGAGAATTACTTTTTCTGTTTTTTTGAAATGCTTATTGGTGATAAAATTTCCCTATATTTCTTAAGTTTAAATTTTATTTCACTGTCATTCTTGAAGGATTTTTTAACAATAAATTTGGAATTCCACATGGCATTTATTTCAGCATTTTGCTGGTCTCCTGTTTACTTCTGGTCTTTCCGGTTTATTTTGAAGTTTGATGTTCAACGCAGCCATTCCTTTGAAGGCAGTCTGTTCTCTCCTCACCCCACTTCCAGCTGCCTTTCAGGCTTTTCTCTTCCACTGGCTTTTAGCAGATTGTTGTGATATGCATAAGTGTGATTTTCTCTTTATTTTGTTTAGTGTTCATGTGTTCTTAAAACTGCAGTTTAAAAAACATTATCAATTATTTATTTTGATGATGCTTTTACCTCCCTTTTTTTCACTTTCTGGAATGCTCATGAAACCAATATTAGACTTTTTATCAGAATTTTTATGTTTCATTTCTTCCTCAATATTTTCCATATTCTTATTCTGTGCTTTCTTTAGACTTTCTTTATTACTTGTTTTAGTTCACCAATTCCTTCCTCCAATTTTGCAATCATTTTTTAATTTGATAATGACACTCTAGAATTTCCATTTTATACTCCAAAATAATTTTTGTTTCATTTCCTTGACCATATTAAACAAACTTATTTTAGTCTGTATTTGATATCAGTCTTTCCTGAATCACATGGAGTTCTGTTTCTCCTATTTTTGATCACGTTATCTTTATATAAAATTATTTTGCTCAAATAAAAATTGTACCCATAGAAAGAATTCTACTCCTGCAAATAGCCTTTTTAGAACATGTTGCAGACATGAAGCTCTATCACTCCCAAACATGTCACATTTCTTACACATCAAAGGCATTCTCTTACTTGTCACAATTCAGTCTTTACTCATAAGAAATCAACACTGCTCCATTATTACCTTGCAATGCACTTGTGTTCATAAGGCTTGTTTTCAAGTCTTACTGGAATAACTCAGGATCACAAATTTATTTATTTATTTTTTTACTTTGCTTTTTGGGTCACACCTGGCAATACACAGGGGTCACTCCTGGCTCTGCACTCAGGAATTACTACTGGCGGTGCTCCGAGGACCATATGGGATGCTGGGAATCGAACCCGGGTCGGCCGCGTGCAAGACAAATGCCCTACCTCCAGCCTCTCAGGATCACAGATTGTATTCAATTTTCCCACTCCTTCACTTAGTTGTTTATGATCTAAAAACTTTTTTCTGTTTCTGTAACTTCAATGACCTTGCCACATTTGAAGATTAAAGAACAGTTATGCTATAGATTGTTCCTCAGTTGATTAAAAATATGAAATAGATCTTTGTTCAGGATAGTGCAGAAGTGATGTTGAGTTCATCCTATTGCTGATCTTCTGTGGAATATAGTTTTTATTGATCTGATTTCTAATGATGCTAATTTTTGTCAATTGGATTCAGATAGCATCATTATCTACTTTCCCATTATTCAGTCATTTCTTTTTATTTTTTGTCATTAACAGAATTTTGTTGGACATAGTGTGACATTATTAGTCTACTTATTTATTTGGGGGGTTGGGAGGATCTAGAAATACTTGGTGGTGCTCAAAAGCTATTCCAGGTGTGGTGCTTAGGAGTGACCCCTGGTGGTACTCAGGGAGCCATATGTGGGGCCAGGAATTTGAGATTGGATTTGCTGTATGTAAGACAAGTGAGTTACCTCTGTACTGTCTCTTCTGTCCTAGTCTATTTATTTTTTCCAATCAGGAATTATCCTGGGAAAAGTTGATGCAATGGTGCTCAGCAGCCATTTGGGCCATTACAAGCTGTGTTAGGGATTGAACTCAGGGCCTATCACATGCCAGGTAATTGTTCTACCAATTACCAATGAGTTTTCTAACTTGGTTTGTCTATTATTTTTCCTCAAACTTTTATCTACTAGTTTTAGCATTTGCTGATTTTTTTGCCTGAATTTTAATCTTAAGTGACTATTAAATGGTGATCTTCCAACCTGGGATATTGGTGGTGAGGAGTGTGCACTGGTGTGCACTGGTGGAGGGATGGCTGTTTTATCATTATGTGATTGTAACCCAAACATGGAAGCTTGTAACAGTGATTCAATAAAATTCAATAAAATTAAAAAAAAATAAAAAATAGATACAATAACATAAATAAAAAAATAAAAGTACTAAAAGTTTTTTACTCTTTTCTTTTTCTTTTTGCTTTCTGGGTCACACCTGGCGATGCACAGGGGTTACTCCTGGCACATGCACTCAGGAATTATCCCTGGTGGTGCTCAGGGGACCATATGGGATGCTGGGAATCCAACTCTGGTCGGCCGAGTGCAAGGCAAACGCCCTACCCACTGTGCTATCGCTTCAGCCCCATTTTTCACTCTTTTCTATTTGTCCATTTGGTTCATTCCTTCATCTATAAGAGCTTAGATATATATCCAGTGGGTTATACTATATTATCAATTTTATGCTCAAATTATCCTTGATCTCTCTAGCAGAAGACCTTTTAAAGATGGCATTGGTGTCTTTTTAGAAAGTCTCTAACCATCTTTGAACATTTCCTTACTTTATGATTGAAGATGTCAAGCACTTATACTTCTTTTTCCTGCCCTATTTGGTTCCTCTTAAGGAAGAATAGTATTTAGAACTTCTATCTTTGTTTCTATGGTATCTCATTGCTATTGGGATGTCACTAAGCCTCAGTCCTCCCAATAGACAAAATTATGGACTATAACATGTGTACACTGACATGCTATACATATATACCCGTGTCAATCTAGTTGTGTTCTTTTATTAAACAGAAATTGAAAACCATAAGTGCGCATGCATTCGTGTGTCATGTATTGACTTAAAATTCCTATGTAATACCATACATTTCAATTTTAGCTTCACTTTTTTCCAGAAACCCCCACCCCATTGTCTTTGTGCTTTTAGTTATTTGTTTAATCTCCCTTGTATTTAACTAATCTTCTACTGCTACTGCAGTCTGGAAACCTTCTTCACTTCGCTTGATCTCTAACTTTTCAAACCTTCTCCTTGCCTCTTACCTTTTGGATGCCCCCTTATCTCCCTTGGATTCTGACTTTGTGTTGGGCTTTGACACCCACTTGTTGGTTATGGATTTCTGTTCATCTTTTCCAGTCTTCTGTATTGACTTGATTTATTCAGAAAGAAAAAATGAATATAGATACCTGGTTCTCTTTTTTTTTAGCTTGAATTTATTGACCAATGTCTTATTTTATAAAAGAAAGTGCTACTTTCTTTTTGAATGAATTTTGATACTTTTATTTTTTTTGTATTTTTTTAAATTAATAGTTTATTTTTAATTAGTGAGTCAATGTGAGGGTACAGTTACAGATTTATACATTTTTGTGCTCATGTTTCTCCCTTACAAAGTTTGATAACCCATCCCTTCACCAGTGCCCATTCTCCACCACCAGTAAACCCCAACATCCCTCCCCCCCTCCCCAGTCCCGTCTCCCTCCTCCCCACACTGCCACTATGGCAGGGTATTCCCTTTTGTTCTCTCTCTCTGATTTGGTGTTGTGGTTTGCAATAAAGGTGTTGGTTGAGTGGCCATTGTGTTCAGTCTCTAGTCTATATTCGGCCCGCATCATCTTTCCCCCACATGACCTCCAACCACATTTTACTTGGTGTTCCCTTCTCTGAGTTGCCCAGATGAGAGACCAGCCTCCAAGCCATGGAGACAACCTCCTGGTACTTATTTCTACTATTCTTGGGTGTTAGTCTTATAGTCTATTATTCTATATTCCACAGATGAGTGCAATCTTTCTATGTCTGTCTCTCTCTTTCTGACTCATTTCACTTAGCATAATAAAAAGTGCTACTTTTCTAAATTAATCTGTTTAAAGTGTTAATTAAGGTATTTTGAGCCCTTTACTTTTTTTTTTTTTTTTTTTTTTTTTGCTTTTTGGGTA